>NC_063196.1:23685104-23757604 GCF_017589495.1 Alosa alosa
GCTGTGAAAGGTCATTGAAACATCATGGAAAGTTTTGACATGTCTGGGTAAATGGGTTGGGACCCTGTAAATATATATTACATCAAAATGTGTGTATTATAGGCCTACATTTGGGAAGAAACACAGGTGATTTTTATCTAAATCTGGGAAGGGGTGGTGTATGGTGTAAGAGCAAAGCTGATGCTAAGGTTACCTGTACTGCCATTGCCATCCGTGCTCCCATACACTGTCAACACCATTTAGTATCATACTCATTGTTTCCAGACACTTGTCATGAATAGCCCAAATCGTATCTGCCCACCTTTTAAAAGCTAAAAGAGGCCGTATTCTCATCTAGACAGCATAGTTTTAAACATACAGAATTTATTTTATTTATTTTGTATGAGTTGCACGTATAATTCACTGAGTGTGTTTCTGCACCTCTCTGTTTTATCATGGTTTAAGCTCACTCTAGAGTACCTCTCTCTGTGGCTTTGCTGGCAGTCTCCCTCTAGTGGTGGGATGGGTTTAGTGCAGACTCATTCCAGGCAAGGCATAAGGGCATTTCTGAGTGAATAGGTGCATATGTATACACTTGCCAGTAAACATCTTGTGATGGATTTAAATACATAGTGATGTTATATACTTTCTTGTTATACTTTCCTTCCAGGCCAAACAAGCCATTCTAGAGATGGATGCAGCTCGTAAGTCCACTTACGTTTAAAGACAATGTCACTAATGGAGTTATCAGTATATTTATCCATAGCTATATAGTTATGGTAATAGTAGTGGTAGTATAAAGATATACCTATTTATTAGTTACATTTATATCTTGCATTTTTGTTACATTATTATGATAATTATTTAAGTCTATAATAATGTGTAAGTTTTATGAGTACAGGTAGAGATCGTGTGGTTATAAAGATTTATATGTATGAAAATGTACCTTTTATGTTTTATTTTTGGAGAATATTCTTGTAGTCCATTTTAAACTAATGTTCTGGTGTGTGCTGTGTGTTCGTGTAGATCACCCAGGCTTCCACTATAGTCCTGACGGAGAGAACAAAAGCTCCGCCCATCCCAAAGAAGGCCCCTCCCCCCGGCGTGTCCGTAGGAAATCAGAACCTCTGTCCAAACTACTGAAGAACTCTAAACAAGCTGGTATGTGTGTGGGTGTGTTTTGATATGTGGTTATGGGGACCCTGTGTTGACATCAGGGTTTGTATGTTGGCTTTATTGTGGAAATCAATGCAGTAATTAAGTTGATTTGGCCGGCCTAGCAGTCCACAACCTTACTTACATATGGTGATGGAAATGAGGTTGAAATGATTAATGTTTTCTCCCCATTGCTCTTGTCTCTGTGATGTTTTACAGTGGCCAGTCCAGATATACAAAAGGTATGTAGAACACACACACACACACACACACACACACACACACACACACACACACACATTTGTGCATATTAAGCTTAATCATCTTGGCTGGTGGTCACTTTATTATGAGTCATTGTTACCCTCCTGTGTTTCCACCAATCAGCGCTCCAGTTTAGGGGCTACTCTGCTCACTCCCGTGATGCATCTGGGCTCCATTGGTCGGTCTCGTAGCCTGGTCAGCCAATCACATGAGTCTTTGGACCCATGTGACCATGGTGACCTGAGTGACCGGGAGGACGCAGAGGGACCTCACCAGCAGGATGCTGATGATGAGGATGAAAGCGGAATGGTGAGCCTCAACATGACCTTTGACCTTGAGATAGCCTACAAGTCCATCAGTGCAAAATAGTTTTTCCTGTAGTGTAGTCCTTGTGGTCATAAAAACAAAATAAAAACATTGGACTCGGACACTAGCGTACCCTTGCATACTTCAAACAAAAACATTGGACTCAAACACTAGCATACCCTTGCAGACTGACCTAACACTATTTCCCTCTTATCCTGTGTGTGTGTGTGTGTGTGTGTGTGTGTGTGTGTGTGTGTGTGTGTGTGTGTGTGTGTGTAGGGCCCAGGGAAGAGGTTGAAAGTGCCAGGCAAGAGCAGCCGAAAACGGCTGAATCCTCAAGTGTCTGTGGACTGCATCGACCGTCTCAGAGACCACAACCATTCAGATCTGCAGGTAGCATCTCACACATACTAGCACACACAAACACACGCACACACACGCACACACATGACCCTTACATCATGTCCTAACTGGATGTGACGCGAGCGAAAAATTTGCAATAAAATCCGTTGAATTCCATTGTTTTCAATTGGAGTGTCATGACTGCAAGCAAAGCGAGCAGCGCGATGCAATGCAACGTTTTGAGAGAACTTTTGTCGGACGCCCAGTTTCTATTTTCTTTCTGTCACTCACTTTGCTCTGCTATTTTGAATGAGAAATATGAGTCAATAGAAGGGCATATTTAAGGGATTCAGTGTAGACAGATAACATTGACAGTTGCTCGCTCAGATCCTGTTAGGACATAGTGTGATATCTTTGTCATTAGTATCTTACATCACTTTTCACCTACAGATTTAATAAAGCATTATTATGACTATTAAGATTATTATGAAGGTAAAGTAAACAAAAGAAGACAATGTGTCAAACTTTACAAGGATATACAAGTAAAATAATATCAAACTTTACAAGGATATACAAGTAAAATTGATGAAACTGACAACAGTATTTTCAGTGATTGACATACCTCCCTTGCCCTCCTTAGACAGCTAAAGAGTCTCTCCAGATGGATCCGAGCCATGCCCCCTCCCTGCGAGTGACCAGTCCCTCGGAGTCGCCAGGCGACGCCCACGTGGGGATGCCCAACATCTGGGCTGACCACCGGGTACGCCGTGCCATGTTTCCAACGCGCCAGCAGACCATGCAGGTGGAGGACGATGAGGACATCTACCAGATGTTCATGCCCCCAGAGACGGGCGGCGAGCAGGAGAGTGACCGCGAGTCCAACGAGTCGTCCTCTGGCAGTCGCCCCGGGCGACCCTGCAGCTGGCACGTGGAACAGATGACTATGACGACATCGGCGTCAGCGACGCTGCACTTGGACCTCCCGGCCAGAGGGGGCAGAAACGTCCTGCGGCGGGCCAGCAGTGTGGGCGAGCAGCAGAGTGAGGCAAACGCGAAACCCCGCAGCCACACGAGCGGCAAGGAGGACGAGCATCACCACAGTAGTCACGGCGAGTCCTCGAGCAACGAAATCTCAGGTTCGTCATCGGCCGAGCAGCTGACCATCGACGACATCGAGAATGTCTACGACAACATCAGCTTCGAGGAGCTGCAGGCCATGGGGCTCGTGCGAAGGGAGTCAGACGCCGGTGGTGGTGGTGGCAGTAGCAAGCCTGGCCCCTCAGGGGCGGCACAGGTCAAAGGTGGGTCGAACCCCGCTGCGGTAGAGCCCAGTGGAATGTTACCATCTGAGAATAATCGGTCCTCCACCAAGGAGGGGGCACCTGCGGACTCGAGCGAACTGAGGATAGTCGAGGAAGAGGGGATCTATGATACGATCACTTTCATCGTGCCTCCTCTACCTTCCCGAGGCCCAAAACTAAACGCGGAAGCGGACTCGATGCTCGGACATGACAGCGCGATCCTCAGCTCTGTGACGGACCTCTCGATCGACGAGAGCTTCGGGCTAGGCGTGTCCGCCTCTGAGGAGAGCCTCCTGCGAGTCACAGACGACGATCACTCGCACGTTAGCACGTCCTCGTTGTCCGTCCTCGCGGACACAGGCCCGTCTTCGTCCTCCACGGCAACCTCGGAGAAGAGCGGGCGACAGCAGAAGCAGCAGAGGCGTCCCAGCGCGGCGTCCGACCAGATGTCGGAGCAGGTGGACGCCATCTGGAACGATCTGGAGAACTACATCCGCAACAACGAACGCAAAGCCGACAAGCTCCCTGCCGCCTTCCCAGTGTCCGCCCACGACTCGGCCGCCAAGTGCCGCTCAGCCACATCCTCGCCCCAGAAGAAGCCGCTTTCTAAAGCCAACCCCAAAGGCGGCAAGGCACCCCTGACGCGCTCCATGAGTCCACCCTGCACCTTTAAAATCCCCAGCCTGAAGATCCCCGAACTGAGGAGGGAGTACTCCTTCGAAGTGGACGAGCCGCCCTCTCTGACCCCTGCCCCGTCCCCTTCTCCTGCACCCCCTACGAAACCTGACCCCTCAGCCCCTCCCAACCCCCCCAAGAACAGCACTAGAGCACCCCCCCTAAAGTCTTGCACCTCTCAGCCACTTCCCAAATGTTCCGAGCCCATCCAGCCCCTCCCTCCTAAGCAGAAGCAAACTCAGCCCCCTGGCCAGACCCAACCACTCCCTCCCAAGCCGATCCAGAGTCAGGCGCTTCCACCCAAACCTCCCCTGATTCAAACTCCAACCCAAACTCATCAGGCACCTCCAGCAGCAACAACCAAACCTCACCAAGTAACCCCGACAACAACAACAACAACAACAGCCCAATCGAGTCATGTTACACCAACAACAACAGGCCAAACTCACCAAATTGCTCCAGCAACAACAACAACAAAAACAACAGCCAATGTAGTGCATCCTATCCCACCAAAACCTACTCACGCTCAAGCTCAAACTCGCCCAACAACCCCACCAACCCAGCCTCACCTGCCCCCAGCAACACCCTCTCCAACCCAGCCTCACCTTCCCCCAACAACACCCTCCCCAACACAGCCTCACCTGCCCCCAACAACCACACCAACCCAGCCTCACCTGCCCCCAGCACCCATCCCCTCCATCAACATCACCGCGGTCATCCCTGAGCCCCCTCCAGTCGGCACCGTCAAGAGCATCCGCAACAAGCTCGCCCGTCTGAGCAGTGGAAGCTTCCGGATGGACGACGAGGACGAGCTGGGTGACCTGTGCACCCCGATGGCGGCAGCAGGGACAGGGGTTGGGGGAGCGCCGACACGGGACACCATGCAGCGGGACCTCCATAGCCTCTTCCCGGGGCTGGAGGGGACGCTGTTCCCCCCGGACCTGCTGCTTGGGGAGGGAAGCGACCAGCTCCTGGGGGACCTGGGGGACAAGGGCAAGAACCGGGTGTTCCTGATGGCGCGGCAGTACAGCCAGAAGATCAAGAAGGCCAACCAGCTGCTGAAGATGAAGAGCATGGACGTGGAGCCCAGCTGCATGCGCTCTAGCGCCGGCCCCAGCACCTCACGCTCCAAGCCCAAGGACCTGGCGGCCATCTTGGAGGAGAAGAAACAGGGCGGAGCTGCTATAGGTGAGGTGCTAGAAACAGGAAGTAGATAGGAAGGACAGGAAGTAGACAGGTCTACATTCTTTGCCATAAAACAGGGAATCTGGTGTTTTGATGGTAACTGTTGTAATATAAACTAGGGCTTTCAAAATAACTGATTAATTTTGATAAATTAATTTGAAAAAAAAAACTGATTAAAAAAAAAATAACGCGGATTAATCGATTCTGTATGACCTTTCTGATGGTAACTGTTGTAATATAAACTAGGGCTTTCAAAATAGCTGATTAATTTTGATGAATTAATTTGAAAAAAAAACCTGATTAATTATAAAAAAATAACGCGGATTAATCGATTCTGTATGACCTTTGACCCCGAGCCGTTTTAGTCAGTAACCATTAAACTGTAAAATGAAGAAGAGAGAAGAAAATGCTGCCTAGATCATTGATTGGAACATTTACTTTTAAAAAACAGCCTGATGGTGTTGATAAAAATAAAGTGTTGATTAAAATAAAGTCCTCTGCAACGTCTGCAGCAAGGAATTTGCGGAGTTTGTTAACTCTAAAGTCACACATCAATGCAAAAAAATAGTGTTGACATTGAGGGGTGTGTTCATTTATTTTCATTGTGTCCCCTATGTTATATCTGTGGCCTGAAATGCCTTGTATGTGAAAAAAAACTTCTTCCCAAAGCATTTTTGAATTAATTTCCTGATATTAGGTCATATCATAGATTATTATGGCCATTATTTGAACAGTGAAAATAATAATAAAAGAGTTTTTGAACTTTAATGTCACTAATGCTGATTATTTAATGACTCATTTGAATTGAAATATTTAAATACTTTCACAGCAAAAATTCTAAATGCGATTAATTTAGATTAATTAATCACAAAGTATGTAATTAATTCAATAAAAAAAAGTTAATCGATTGACAGACCTAATATAAACATACCTTATTTGGTCCTTACTATAACTCTTTACATCTCTTACCTCTCTAGTACACTCAAACACTCTCTCCTCTCTCTAGTACACTCAAACACCCTCTCCTCTCTCTAATACACACACTGTTTCCTCTCTAGTACGCTCAAACACTCTCTCCTCTCTAGTACACTCAAACGCTGTCTCCTCTCTCTAGTACACTCAAACACTGTCTCCTCTCTCTAGTACACTCAAACGCTGTCTCCTCTCTCTAGTACACTCAAACACTGTCTCCTCTCTCTAATACACACACTCTCTCCTCTCTAATACACTCAAACACTGTCTCTTCTCTCTACTACACTCAAACTATGTGTCCTCTCTCTAGTACACTCAAACACTCTCTCCTCTCTAGTACACTCAAACACTGTCTCCTCTCTAGTACACTCAAACACCGTCTCCTCTCTCATGTCCACTCAAACACTGTCCCATCACAATTTCTTTTTCTCTCCCTGTAACTGTGTCTCTCTCCATCTCCTCTTCTACCCTTCTGTAACCTTCTGTCTCTCTTAACCTTTATTGATTATATGTTTTATTAATTTATTTAATGTTTTATATCATATTTATTTAAACTCTTATTCTATTATGTTATTCTCAATCATTTTAATCGCAAATTGATTAACTTTTACTTGGATTAGGAAAGCACTAGTATAACTCCTGTTATTTTTAAATACCTAATAGTAAATAGTATTTAAATGTGACTTGAGTTGACTGTTTTCTTTTTCCTTTTTCTGTCTGTTGCAGGAGCGCGGATCGCGGAGTACTCTACTCTGTATGACCAGGTCATGTTTAAGGAGGCCCCAGCAGGCTCCGGCTCTCCGAGGGCCATGCCAGGGGGCCGACTGTCGGTGCCCCACGCGCCACGCCTGGCCTCTTCGCCCTCCCTGCCTGAGAGCGCCACCCTCGAGGGCGCCTGGCTGAACTGCACCTACAGCAACGGCGAGCTGGCCGACTTCCTGTCCTGGACGCGCGAGATCCCCGAGCAGCAGCGCACGTCCACCCCTCAGAGGATGGCGCAGACCGCGTCGGTCCCGGCGCTCAAGAACCTCCCGCCCTCTCCCTCCAGCCCGCCCAATCAGCGCTGGAGCAGCTGCGTGTCCACGCCCGCCAGGGACGACGAGCCCGAGCACATCTACGCCACGCTGGGGGTGACCACGGCACACGCCCTGAAGGACCCGCCCTACACGCGCTGCCAGTCCTCGTCCTCATTGGCCGAGCAGCCCGAGCAGGAGAACAGCGGGGGTGTGGCCAACTGCAAGCAGGAGACGGGGTCGCGCGGAGGCCAAGCGACGAATGGACGAGGTCTCGGCCCGCGGCAGCACAGCTTGCCTGAGTGCCCCCCGGCGACCTCTGACCTCACCCTGTGCGACTCGCAGCAGGTGCTGGTGCTGAACCGTGGCGGTCAGCAGCCGCTGGGCACGGTCACCGCCACGCAGAACTACCTGGCCAACTTCCGCGACAACGGCGACGACGACAACGACGACGACTACGTGGAGATCCGCTCGGAGGACGAGGTCGAGGCGGAGCGCGACCGAAGGCGCCCGTCGCTGGCCAAGAGTCTGCCCTGCAGCCCGGTCAAGAGCAGACATGAAACCGCCGCCGAAATGGGCCGAGATCACCTGAACGACTACATGTGGAGTGACGCGGAGGCCCACGAGCAGAGCCTGGCTCAGCAGAACATTGTCCAGTCCCTCCGCGAGAAGTTCCAGTGTCTCAGCTCTAGCAGTTTCGCCTGAAGGGGGCGCTCTACAGCCACGATGCCACCCAAAAGCACACTGCTAGGGGCATACTGTACGGGCTACACACACACACACGCACACACACACACACACACACACACACACACACACACACACACACACACACACACTCTAAGGAAACACAATGGAGACAGAGCACCACAAATTACACAAGACACTACTAAAGCCCACAACTACACACTACTAAACAGCCCACAAACTGACTTTAGTTATACATCTGGTTCTGGTGGAAGTACACTGTTACCATATACTATGTTTTACAGAGGAATATACTTATAGCAAGGTGTTTGTACAGTACAATCTAGTGTCCATATGCTAGCTAAGACACATGGGAATGCCACACAAGACACAGAATATTTAAACTACAAAAAACCAAACTGCATATTTACACCAAATACACTGAAATAGAACACACAACTGATAACACACCGACACCTTGGCACTCAACCTTTGGTTATTTGGATGAGACATGACATGGTATATCTTTTAGACACACTCAAACCCACATTTTGCTTATGCAGTGCAAGTATTAGGATAAAGTATCTGCTAATTATCAGCTTTATGTTTGTGTTTGTGTGTGTAAAATATGTATTTGTTGTGTCTTTTATTTAACTGTTTACTTTCTCACAGTATCTTAATTTGAGAAAACCTCACAAGAAGTCCTCACTCTCTATGCCACACACACTCTCACACACACTCACACATATTCACACACACACACACACACACACACACACACACACACACACAAGGCACAAAAAAAGATGTATATTTAAGGACTGGATCTGCTGTTTGAGTTGCAGATTTCATTTGAAAGAAAACAAAGCAAATCACAGATTGAGACACTTGTACTTGGACTCTTAGACCTGGACTTGTATAGTTTCTAGACATTTGCAAGGGCACCTAAGCCAGTGAATCCTACCTGGTCTAGAAGTCTGTGTCAGTGATACACACATGGTTTAAAGGGACGAGGCTTAAAAAAGCAGTTTTAAGCTGTAGTTTTAATGTACTCAGCAGCCTGTACATAGATGCTATATTAGATCTCATGTTGTTAGCCGAGCTAGACTTGGTAACCTATCAGATGCAATCCTTAAACAAACATGCATTTTTGTGACAGGATCGTTTTAGCGCCCCCTTGGGGCTTGGCTATATAGCACACTATTTATCAGCTGAAGTTTTAAACGAAGATTTTAGCGCTCCTATTTAAGTGATTGAAGATCCCCCCCCCCTCATAGTAGGAATCAACTTGAGTAGGAATATTTGACAAAGGTGACTCTTAATGTACAACAGTAGACTTTGTGCAAACTCTTGCATCCACCTATTGCATAAAGAAAAGAACTGAAAAAAAACACAGAAAACAAACTGTGTCATTTTAGTGTGTCAGATTTATTGGCCTGCGTCTGTTCCTAGTCACACTCATTTTAGGGTAGAGCTGGTCAGTAGTGGGTCAGTTCAGTTTTCCTTGCAAAGACGTAGTCTTCAGACCATCTCCGCAGCCTCAACTTCATGCGTTCATGAAGCGTCTATGTGCAGTTAGGGGGGGTTTACCCTTGTAAAACTTTACAGATGCCCCTGAACTAAATAGTCGCCATCTATTTTAAACTTTGTGATCTAGATAGCAATATTTTTTTAGGTTGCTCCAAATTGTGCATAGTTTGACTGGAGTTGGCCTAAGCTCTCCAAGGCAGTACTTGTTAAGGCGTTCTACTTTCCTCTGAAGCGTTAGCCTTCCTGAGGGACCAGGAGGATGGATTAGGTTGGATGAAGGTTTACGTCGTCAGATGTTTTCTGATGCGTCGTCTGCTGCGACTTTTCCGTTGTTGTTATTGTTGTTGTTTGGTTCAGTCCCCTCCACTTCCAACAGTCACACCGTTGTAAAAGTTACTGATCACCATCCTCCTGTTCACACAACTTCAACCAAAACGCTCAGCAGTCACTTTCATATCATGTTCTTTAAAACCCACGCACATACACATGCAATGCACCCTCATTCACATGGTGAATCTTGTGGTGGTCTGGCTGGCTTCAGACTCCAGACTTGGCTTGTATTTTGGTGGCACTGTGTCACAACCCTACACACACACTAAATGTAAAGGTCAACTTTTGTTTAAAGTAAGTCGCACATCAACTGTTTTCATCTCCAAAATCATGTAGCTGTACACTGCAATTTTTTTTCTAAGCATGTTCACACAATCTGGTCACTTCTGGTTTGATACACATGACATTATGTCCCACAATTTAGTTTTAATAAATGGAAAATGTATTTATTTACGTGAAAAAGCCCGGTGCCCTGGAATAGAATCAATAACCCAAGTTTGTAAATTAAAAATAAATAATACCGACAAATATTTATTTAATAGTTTTCCTCTTCAATATTGTGTCAAATTTGGTTCATGTGTTGTGACTGTGAATTTTACCTTTTGTTTTTTAAGCACTGTTAAAGATTTTTTTTTTTTTACCATTATGAAATAATACATTTTTGAATAATAGCAATGTCATGGCCTAATGTTAATATTAATGTAAATAAGCCAAACACATTGGAATATGATATGAAGTATGTTTATTTCTCATGGTTGTTTTCATATGTACATGTTGTTTTAAGTTTCACAGGTGGGGACTGTTAATCCTTGGTTTAAATCACCTCTTTTTGCACTTTCTTCATTTTTATCATGTTATCATTTATCGTTTTAACATTTTGTAAAGATGTACATTTTAGGATTGTTGGTATCATGCTCTAGGTTTGCTCCGCAAAGATTTAAAGTTTAAATGAAACTTACTGTACTGTACTTTTTTAACTGCCTAGTTGTCATCGCTCAAGAAAGAAATGTATTTGAGGCAATAAATAAAAGCTGACTTAAAATAACATCATTGTTTTGTGTGTGTTGAAGGAGGTGTTACAAAATGCATGGACCTCATTCATTTGCTGTTTTATTTAGGCCTAGCTTAGCCTGGTTAAAACCAAACTCATTCACTGTAGGTGGGCGTGGTTCATTTAGGCCCCACCCTGACAAAATTAGCCATGCTCCAACACCGTTTAGTTTTTACTGGGATTTGATAGATGGATAGATAGATAGATACTTTGATCCCCAGGGGGAAATTCAAGGTCCTAGTAGCTTAAGACATCACACACAACATAAACAGGTGGATTTAGTATCTTTTACTGTCCTTATTAGTCATGTGGATTTATTTTATCATCCTGTTTATGTTGTAGTGTATGTTGTGTATGATGTCTTAAGCTACTGGGACCTATGAGTTTCCCCTTGGGGATCAATATAAAATAATCCACATGAATGTACTAAGGATGTATAAGCATGAGGCACTTGCAGTGACAGGGCAGTGATTGCCCGTGTGATATGAAGTGTGTCATGGTGGTAGTGCACCTGGTTAGGACATGATAGTAATAATGAACACTACAGAAAAATCCATCCAAAACCAGGTTGCAAGTGTGTGTGTGTGGTAAAGGTGGTGGTGGGCAGGGCAGATGCAGTAGAGATAAAGATGTAGTGGCCTTTATCATTGCATTCATTCCCGTGTATTCTCCATCTCAAGATGGTGTGTGTGTGATGTCTTCTGGCGCATAATGGTCGTTGTGCAGCACCCAGGTGGGTGCTACATTGGTGGTGGTTAGCGAGGTCCACCTTGAGGAGACATTGGCATTATGTGCCTCTATGTTTGATGTACAAGCCACAAGTGACTAGTCTATGATCTGTTACCCTATCAATGGAGAAATGGTTCATTTAGTGATGGGCAAATGAAGCTGTGGTGAACCACTAAACCACAGCAGTGTGAAGCTAGCAACACTAATGAAAAAATCCGATATGGCTTCCACATGTAGATTTCTCAACATAAAAGTCCTTACCCAAACCAGTATATGTAACCAAAAATATTGGTTTGCTAAGGACTTTTATGTTGAAAAATGTATGTGTGGCGGCCATCTTTTTGCTTTATAGCTAGTGTCGCTAGGTTCACACTGCTGTGGTTCAGTGGTTCACCAAAGCTTCATTTGCCCATCACTAGGTTCATTAGTGTTGGGAGTGTTGTAGATCGTAAGTATACTGCCCTCCTTTGATTGTGATGAGAACTGCAGATGCAAGCTCTAGCACTAATGTTAATAATGGTCTGAAAGGTAGACTATTGAATCTCACTGTTCCTAGAAACGGTCAATCCAATATAGCTGCCATTCATATATTATGGTTCTTCACGAGTTAAAGCTGCATCTCATCTCAGGTTGAGATTCATTCTGTAGTGTTATTATATGTTTGCCAGATTATCTAAATGAAAGTGGGAGGTGAAATATTGCTATGAGCAGCCTTGGGTTGCTATGCACAACTACTTCATGTCCAGTATCAGTTTGCTCATGGTGCTCCGCACCGACTGGACCAGTAACACTATAGCACACTGAAAACTCCCCTTGTGGTTCTGAAACGGATTATTTCAGGCACTGTAATTGAAGCTAGTTGGTTTCTTGAGTTCTGAAACTGAAAACACCAATCATGCTTAATCATTACAACCAAAACCCATGACCGTGTTTGTTTAGGCATGTTAATGTGGGTTAGCTATGTATGCAGTTAATCTGTAACGTGTCACCAATATTTTGTGTAACAAAAAAAAGATCAGAAAGATCAGAAAGATCAGTAACAAATGAATGGCCACTCAACCATTTGGGTTTATTTTTCTGTAAGTGTCCCAAAAACAATAGCAACCAGATGATTGGATGATGTTTCAGTCCCCATGGCAACCTGTCGTCATCTCCTACATAATACACAGGCAAAAAGAAACAAAAACACAAAGTGCACATTCTACTCTAGCGACGGAACAAGCAGAGTGCTTCCATGTATATAAATACACACAAGGCCTTCGCTCGACTCTCAAGGAGAACCGCTGCTGGACCCAGAGAGAGTCGGAGTGGAAATAGGACAAAGAACCCGACCTCCCCTTTCCCTCTATCCCTCCAGGGATCCAGAATTCACGGCGTCCTGGTAAGAGGGGCCGCCCTCCTTCTGGTCGGGGAAGAGCTTGATGAGGTCGTCGATCCTCAGGATGGTGATGGCGGCTTCGGTAGCGAACTTGAGACTCTTGGTCTTCACCATGGTAGGCTCGTAGACGCCAGCCTGCTTGTTGTCGCGGGGCTTACCATTCACCAGATCCAGACCAATCCTGCAGTAAAAGAAAAAGACAGGCAAAATAAGTACACACAAATGCAAACAGCTGATTATTGATCGTTTCAAGAGTTCCACCATTTACGAGGCTCAATGTATCTCCACACTTCATTGGTAGACTTCCGAGGGCCCTGACATTTAAAACGAGACATTGAGAACTTTGAAAAAGCACTGGATTCCAAAAATAATTCAGTGGAAATGCATGGATTCCAGTTTCTTCCAGTAGCACCAACTGGAATCCATGCATTTCCACTGAATTATTTTTGGAATCTGATCCCTCATCATACCTGTTCATTCTTACTCGTCGCTCGACTTATCGTGACTAAATTCAAGATGGCTGCAAACGCTAAACTTCGTGAAGATACAAGACGATTTATACAGACAGTAAGTAAACTACCAGTGCTTTTTCAAAGTTCTCAATGTCTCATTTTAAATGTCAGGGCCCTCGGAAGTCTACCAATGAAGTGTGGAGATACATTGAGCCTCGTAAATGGTGTAAAACAGTGATATATTTGCATGGCTAGCCAAATGCCGAAGCACCACCATTGAAAAAGCTGTTGGTAGCATCGGCTAACTAGCGCCAGATTTTGGAGTGCAGGGGACAAGCCGAGATGGGCTATGAGACATACGTTCACACTCGGTATCATGTTTCAATACACTTTAGGTCAATATCACACCGAAATTCTCCTTTAAACAGTTGCCTTTACAACGAAATGTTGCCAGCAAGGCCACAAAGGTGCAAAGAAGTCAAAGACTAAAAGTGACAATTACAAGACAAAAAAAAGAAAAATGATCAAGTATTATCAAAGTACAAAAAACTGTGTGTGTGTGTGGGGGTTATATACAAGGGCATCATAAATAATAATAATAAATAATAATAATAATAATAAATAGAGATGGCGTCTGTAGAGGCAGTATGACTGTAGGAGAACCAGTTGCTATAAATGCCATTGAAAGTGCTCAAAGGTAAACTTCGTCAACCGATCCATTTCAATTGGACTGTTAGTCTCACCATTTGAGGTTCTTGCGCTCAGGGTTGACCTGGGCCTCATTGTGGAAGGCACGCAGCTTGGCCACAAGGTCAGTGGAATCCTGTGCTGCATTCACCGCCAGCGTCTTCGGGATGACCAGCAGGGAACGAGCGAACTCCGCTATAGCCAGCTGCTCCCGTGAGCCCTGACAAACAAACAAACAAACAAAACAAACAAACACGTGTTAGGAGAGAACATCTCCATACCTCTCCATAGACCGTCCACATCTGACAGACATTAACATAACAGCTTGCGTGCCTGGGCTTATGCTCTTCATACTGACTGGATGCACTCCTTAGTGACGTCAGACTCCCTGGGGTCAAAGGTCAAACTTACAGCCCATTACCCGCTAGGAATGGATGATCAAGACAAGTTTCTCTCTACTTATTAAAGTTCCCAAGATAAAACCATGCTGCTCAATATCAACGGCAAAGTCTCAACCCCAATGATTATGCAGGATAGACACATAACATTCACATATTTATTTTGTACAGCAAAATACTAGTACTTTGGTCAGTGGCCGCTATGTTTAAATGTGCTCTGAATTCTTCATATGAAAACACATGGACACCTGAAGTGTCTGATTGCCAACTGTCCAGTCCTTAGGCTTTTCAGAAACACCAGAGATGAGGTGCTTCTGTGTTTAAAGCTTCAGACTGAGATTACTGTATCCCACGCGTATAACCACACACACTATGGTTAAGTGAGGCGGCAATGTAAATGGGAAAGACTCAAGATGTCTGAGGGAAAACATGGATGTTCGCACTGACATGAGGATTACTAATCGAGACCTGAGGTGTTAAATGCTGGTGCATTCCTGACGTGATGAGCTAGTCGGGTCTTGCTATGTCTAGTCCACTCTCTAAATGGCCACTGATTCTTTTCCATTTAACAGCATTCCTGCAATAACACACATTAACAGCTTGCATGCAGGGCTCTACAGTGCACCCATTTCACTCGCACATGCGAGTAAAAATGATGCCGTGCGAGTGCAAACAAATATTTAGGCGCACTGGTGCGAATGACTTCTAACCATGTCAATGTTTGTCTACAAAATACACCGCAACATCGAGAAACATTACTGGTGCAAACCATAGAATCACGTCGCAAATGCAGCATAAAAACTACACCTCCCATCAACGTTAGCAGTTTCGCGTTGTGACTCGCTAGTAGTCGCTTCCATCAAATCCAAGAGCGCACAGAAAAAGCGGAAAGTTAGACTAGCCAGCCAAGATGCAAAGATTGAAGAAATTAGTTCTTCTATCCACCAAATTCATTGGATATAGGAGGAACAGGATGAGATTCTGAGAATGCAGTGAGAGAAGGAAAGGTAACCTAACATGCCTTTTAGCCCAGTTGACGTATTGGCTGCAATATGCAAAATATAGCTGTAGCGAACGAACCGGCACAAAAGTACCCTCCCGTAATACTACCATTTTATTCAAAGGTAGAACGCTACTGACAACTCCAGGCTTCCACGCATGCATGTTTGTTTACACCGAATACAAGCTGAAGTGCAAAACGAAAGTAGGCCTAACGTTTGCCTACTGCCCCAATCAATGCAGATATTTCAAATAAAAACTAAAAGTATAAAACGTATATCCTTGATTAGCCTATGTTGGGTTTTGTGGAAGAGAAAATGGACTGTTTTAGTAGTAGTAGCCTATTAGGCAGTATGCAGTCAGATAGGTCACCATGGGCATATTTGGATTAGCTATAGATGGATTCACAAATAAATAAATTAGCCTACATTTGGCAGGATACTTGATATACAGGCTAAATACAAATATGGCAATGTATTATATTATTTTACATTAACAAAATGTAGGAAAATAGAACAGACTGAAAATAAAGCAGGCACTGATCTTTAAAATCCTGTTTCCTGTAGCCCAAATGTTGTCAGTCATTCTTAATATTCGCAATTGGTGCACTGGCATGTTTAACTGTTAGCTGCAGTATAATGTTAGATTATGTGCAAGTTAAGTACAGAACTGACTGTGCGCCCAAATGTTTGTCTGTGCTCCTAAATTTTTTAACTTGGGCGCACAAGTGCTCCTGAAAAAAATGTTACTGTAGAGCCCTGCTTGCATGGCTGAGCACATGATCTTCATACTTAAGACAAATGAAATATTCCAGATGCATCCGTCTATCTGTGTATGTGTGTGTCCATCTATCTGTGTGTGTGTCTCACCATGCTGTGTGTCTCTGTGTGTCTATGCATGTCTGTGTGTGTGTATGCATGTGTGTGTCGCTCTCTCACCATGCTGGTGGCGTAGTTCTCCAGATAGATGGACAGAGCTGCCTCCACAGCGCCCCCTCCTGGCACCACAGACTTGGACTCCAGCACCCTCTTGACCACACACAGGGCGTCGTGCAGCGAGCGCTCCATCTCATCACACATGAAGTCGTTGGCCCCGCGCAGGATTATGGACGCCGATGTACGCGCCTTCGTACTGATGCAGAGATAAAGACAGATTAGGCACTTGTGTTGCACTGACGGATCATCATATTATAAAACAGACCTGCCAAAACACCCTGCATATTAGAGAAAACTGGATAAACAAGGGCACCTGCCCCTTGGACTTAACCAAGCGCCTAACCTATGCTTATTCATGTATAGCGCTTCTATCATTATTTAGTTCTGTGAATATCACTAAAGCATGCCTACACTGGACATCACTAAAGCATGCCTACACTGGTTTTATGTCCTGGCAGCAACTTGGGGCTAAGTGCCTTGCTTAAATATTACATGTTTATATTCACTTTGGTCAGTGATAGTGGTGTTTAAATGGGCCTTACTTTAGTAAACTTTAGATATGAGAAATCACAGATTGTCTGTGAAAGTGTTTGAATGCCAACTGATAGATATTTGAGTGTGTCCAGTCCTTAGGCAGTTCAGAAACACCAGAGTGCTTCTGTGTTTAAAGCTTCAGACTAAGATTACTGTATCCCACGCGTATAACCACACACACTATGGTAAGTGAGGCGGCAATGTAAATGGGAAAGACTCAAAATGTCTGAGGGATTTTCATGCCTAAACTGGTTTAATGGATATCACTAAAGCTTGCCTACACTGGTTTTGTGCATTATTCGGTGAGTGAAAGGGGGGGCGCTATGAGTTGCGCCTCTTTTCTCCTGCTCTAGGGGGCGCTATGAGTTGCGCCTCTTCTCTTCTGCTCTAGGCGCTCGTCTCTATCCCTACCACACGCCTTCCCTGCATTTGGCTTCCGGAATCTCACGGAAGACTCCCAATGACAATGGCTACATTGAGGAGTGAAAGTGCGGCCATGCTCACTTCTTGACAAGGATGAGTTCGTCATCACACACTCTCTCCTGCACCACTTCCTCTGCGGCGCCCAGCATGGACGCCTCGAACGTCTCCTCACCCTCCAGGTTGGACAGCGATGCACAGATGGTGGCTGGGCAGGGACAAACAGCACCGTCAGACTGTTAAGACGCAACCATTCCTACTGACCACTTAGGATATTAATTTGTTTACAAATCAAATGGCAGTTAAGTCACCATGGTTTCACTCCTTGGATTTTTTTATATGGCAAATTACTTGGGAATATCATCTGACATACATAATAACTTTTAAGAAATGCAATACACAACAATGCATTTATTTCTTACCATTTCATGCCTTTATTAATTATCTACCACTCTATAGGACTTCATTCCAACACCTCAAGAGGCAAGAGAAGAATCAGGGCTGAAACAAGGCTGAATTAATCCCCATCCCTGCCAACCTACCTCCGGTTGCCTTGGCGATGCGTTTGAGGTCCCTCTTGAGCACTCGGCGCACGGCCATGGCTCCGACGTCCTCGAAGTACTTGAGGCACATGTCATCGATGCCCCCAGTGGTCAGCAACACATTGGCCCCTGACGCCAGGATCTTCTGGATGCGCTCCTTGGTGATGTCAGATTCCCTGAGGTCAAAGGTAAAAATGCACATTCCATTACATACTAAGTCAGGATGATCTGGATGACAAGTTGACCACTACTGATGAAACTGCTGTTGAATATCAATGGAAAAGTCCTCCAGCAGGGGCAGTGTCCCTGGAGCAAGTCAGGGGGATAACCCTCAGCTAACCACCACACTATATTTACATGTATTCATTTAGTAGACACTTTTAATCCAAAGTGACTTACATATGTCAACTACATTACAAGGGATTACATTGTCCCCGGAGAAACTTGGGGCTACGCGCCTTGCTCAATGGCACAACTTCTCAGGCTACTGCATGCTAGCCCAGCTCCTTAACCACTACCACCACCCCTTTAGATGATAATTAATTTAATAGATCACGTTTAAATATGACATGTTTATATTCACTTTGTAACACACTTGGGTCAGTGAAAGTTGTGTTTAAAATGGGCCTTACTTTACTAAACTTTAGATATGAGAAATCGCACAGATTGTCTGTGTAAGTGTTTGAATGCAACTGATAGATCTTTGAGTGTGTCCAGTCCTTAGGCAGTTCAGAAACACCAGAGTGCTTCTGTGTCTAAAGCTTCAGACTGAGATTACTGTATCCCACGCGTATAACCACACACACTATGGTAAGTAAGGCGGCAATGTAAATGGGAAACACTCAAGATGTCTGAGGGAAATCATGGGTGTTCGCACTGACATGAGGATTACTAATAAAGCCCTGATACGGGTCCAGTCCTGACGTGATGAGCATGAGAGACTGAGTGTGTATGTGTGTCCGCATGAGAGACTGAGTATGCATGTGTGTATGTGTGATGGAGGGGCAGTGTGATTGTGTGCATGCTCCTGTTTTACCTCTGTCTGATCTGGTCGAGCTTCTCTGGGTCACTGATGACCACCTGGACACCCAGTTTCATTTTGGTCTTCTGCAGGCTGAAGTCCAGACAGGCCACCTTCGCGTTGGTCACACGCTTCGTCATACCTAAAACACACACACACACACACACAGTTGCATGTTAAAAGCTTTTTACTGTGCAGTTAATACAGACATTCAAACATTTACACTGTCAAACGCAAGTATATAAACCAAATTCTCATCTATGACCACTAAGTTACAAGATCATATTTGTCTTCAGATTGACTGATGCTCAGGACAACCATATATTTCTACATTAGAGTTAGATATGCAATCACATAGAAGGCATTATAGTTAGTTATTACACGGCTCTTCAGAGTGCTGCAGAAAGTTCCATTCACATGAAAGGGCCTTCCCAACGTTCGGGCCTATGTTAAATCTATAAATCACCGGCAAAGTATATAATCACCGCTGTCAATGGCAACGGGTTGATTAACGCTCTTTCATATCCCTCCGCAAGAATTCGCTAAGCTTATTGCAATGGAATTTCATTGAAAGGAAAGTAAGCTAGTAAGACGTTGCCACGCAACACCTGAAACTGTCAAGTTCTATCTGTGTGGCGAACTATTTATTTTGTCAGCGGAAGACACGAAAACGGTAGCAAAATAATTTTTAAAGATTCGTTGTGTTAGGTTTCTTTTCTCGCTTTGGCAAGTAGTCAGTAATAAAGCGGGATAATGTATTGTCCGGGTAATTATCAGAAAATAAGTCCCTTCAGGTCGGCGAAAACCGCTCGCTTCTTGGGCCGGGTTCTGTTCTCCCTGTCGGACTTATTTTCTGATAATTACCGGGCGGACAATACATTATCCCTTACATATGCAGTCACATGGAAGGCCTTTTCCAAGTGTCCAGTCCTCAGGCAGTTCAGAAACACCAGAGACAAGGTGCTTCTGGGCTCAAAGCTTCAGACTGAGATTACTGTATCCCACGCGTATAACCACACACACTATGGTAAGTGAGGCGGCAATGTAAATGGGATATAGGGCTCCAGACACGTTTAGCCTCGGTGCCAGACCTCCAGGGTGTCATGTTCAGGGTGGCGAGCTCAAATCCAGTGCATGACTGTACCATCATTTAATGGAAACCAGTAATGCACACACACACACACACACACACACTGGCCTTACCTTGGGAGCCGACGGTGCAGTTGAGTGCGTAGCCGTTGACCAGGTAGCTTTCCTTCTGACTGCGTCCGTGGGCCTTGAGCACGTTGACGGAGTTGATGGGGTAGCGGGCCACGCCTCTCCCGTCCACAAACTTCACCGCAAGCGCCGCGTCCACCACCATGTTGGCGAAGAAGTCAGCGTCCCTGAGAGGCGAACGGGTCAAGGAGCGGCACGTCTAGACGGCGTCTGATAGCACAACTGATAGCACAAACGGCTAACAGCACAGCACAGCACACAACACGGATCATGTGCTCTTGTTTCAATGATGTACTTTCCCCTGGGGATCAATAAAGTATCTATCTATCTATCTATCTATCGATCTATCTATCGATCGGTCAGTTATGTAACGCGACAAGCCTGCATCACTGCCAGGCCCAAGGGTGAAGGGGCAGTATGTTTAGATGTCTGTACTGTCAACACATATAGAGGTAGCAGAGGACAGCTGCACACCCCTTCAGATCTTGACAGAGTTGCTCTTTCCTGTTAGCATAGCCACACATCCGAATATGGAGCAGATGTACAGTACTAAAACAGGAAGTGAATAACCATTGTGCTATATGGGGGAGCCAATCACCAGTAAGCACACTGACCACTGTCCACATCCAAGCTAGCAAACTGGCAATTACTTCAAACTCAAATGTAGTAATGTATTGCGAATAGCAATACATTACTACATTTGGAAAACTGCATACATAAGATACGGGTATTGTGTTTAAGCCCTGAGCAGTTAAACTTGAGGGAAAGGATACACTCCGATGATTTTGGAGGACATGGAGGTCTTGGCGGCGTTGACCAAACATTCCCTGCCCAGGTCATCTGTACCGATGGTCAGGTTCTCATTGATGTAACGCACAGCCTCCCTGTTAGCGGACAAGACACAGAACACACAGTCAGTAGAAATAATTATTAGCAAGGCTGATGGGTGAAATGCACGTTTACGTGAATGGGAGTGTTCATGCATAAACAGTCTAAAACTAGTGGTTTGAGTATGTGTGTGCATCTGAATGCAGGCGTTCTATTATGCAGGTCACTAAATCTCCCAAGGTGTGTGTGTGTGTGTGTGTGTGTGAGAGATATGCCACCTAGTGTGTGTGTGCATGCATGTGTGTGTAGGGGAGGAAGGGATTGCATACTTGCAGGCTAGCCGGTATCCACTGATGATGGAGGTGGGATGGATCTTCTGTTTCACCAACTCATCTGCATTCTTCAGGAGCTCGGCAGCAATGATCACCTAAACAGACACATAGCAATTACATCATGCTCTCAAAATAACTCCTTAATGTTTACTTTAATCAACACACACACATTCCGCAGGGCACTGAAAACATCTGCTTGCCACTAACATTGCAATGCCTCAATCATTTATCTGTGAATGTTCTGTCAATACATATAGAGGTAGCAGAGGACAGCTGCACACCCCTTCAGATCTTGACAGAGTTGCTCTTTCCTGTTAGCATAGCCACACATCCGAATATGGAGCAGATGTACAGTACTAAAACAGGAATTCATCATTGAATGATCAGATCATAACTGTAGTCCAATGCAGCATTAGCTGCACAGCTAAAAACAGAGCACCACATCAAAGTACAGATGAGGAGAGTTCAACACACAAACAAAGCTACTTTCCTGGACTTCATTTGCCCATGAGGTGTGTGGCAGAATATACGATTAGCATCATTGTCTGTTAAATGGTCAACCCGGAAGTGAACCCAAACTTTGCAAGAAGCTGTTGCTTTAGCTGAAAGCATCTGCCACTTTCCTTTTTCTTTAAATTGCTGTCTTCAGTTGATTGGAATGATCACATAGCCCACCCTACCCTCTTCTGTTTTATTAACATCTTCTGAGAACACTAAATAGACCTCTGAAGTTTGCCTACAAAAGGACCCGAAAGCTGC
Organism: Alosa alosa; assembly: GCF_017589495.1. Lineage (NCBI taxonomy): Eukaryota > Metazoa > Chordata > Actinopteri > Clupeiformes > Clupeidae > Alosa > Alosa alosa. The sequence continues at coordinate 23,707,124 of NC_063196.1, forward strand.
CATGTTCGCCCATATAAGGAGATCCGGATCTCCTTATATGGGCAAAGATGGCAGCTCTGGGTCCTTTTAATAGGCGAACTTCAGAGGTCTATGACCAAACACCACTGCATGGGCCCACCCGTGTGTGTGTGTGTGTGTACCAACTCACCACAGATGTAGTGCCATCTCCGACCTCTTTGTCCTGCAGTTCTGCCAGCTCACAGAGCACCTTGGCAGCCGGGTGCTCCACCTCCAGCAGCTTCAGGATGGTGGCGCCGTCGTTGGTGATGGTCACATCCTGTCCACACACACAAATTCACATCATCTCTCGCTCCTTCACAAGCAAGTCACAGAGCACTTTATGGATATTTGCTGATGCTGGTTGGCTAAAGCACTGACCGGTACCAGCTTCAACTTGACCATCTTTCCTGTTTTACGTTGGTATAATTCAAAGCAAGTCAGGGAAAATCAGCCATTTCACAATTTTTTTTTTTATTTTCAAGCGTATACATTCCTAAATATTGTACTCAACCCAAAGGGATTTCAGAAACAGCAAAGTGCCACGTCTCTTAGTTAAATGTTTGGGCTGAATTTACTTTATCCCACGCGTATAACCACACAAACTACGATCAGTGAGGTGGCAATGTAAATGGGAGAAAAATGTTCAGTGTATTTGGCAAAGCCTCAAGCAAATATTAAGCAATAAGTGCATGAATCAGATTATATCCCCATAATCAGATGCCTAAGAGGATACAATATATTTCAGTAAGTGATGTAAAAACAATAACCAGCATAACATCGCTGACAGACAGAGCACTTACCCCAATGTCATCCACCAGCATCTTGTCCAAGCCCACTGGTCCCAGAGAACTCTTGACGATGTTGGCGATGGAGGATGCGGCCATGACTGTGCAAGACAGACGCGCAATTTAATTTAATAGCAGGGAATTCAATTATCCCCATACAGATCAAAACTGCGTCAGTCAAAGTTGATGCAGCCAACATACAATTTAGTGTCTTGTCAGTTTTGTGCACTGGTTGGACGACTAAGAGCATCCACCCAAAATTGACCACTGACATTTTTTCTGTTCCCCGCTAGCGAAGCCATTCATTGCTATGAAGAGGAATGAATGGTACTAGAGCGGGACTATATATGATCAAAACAGCTGTTCTGTTAAAAAGACAACATTGCGCACCACCAACACCTTGAACATTAATATAACATTAATATCAGAACATCACAAGGATAACTTATTGACAACCTCAAAGAAGCTGCCAACTTAGCATGCTAATATTAGCATCAGCAACCACACAACAGACCCGTTATGTCAAATGATTTCGCATAACACTAGCCTGCAAGCTAGCACATGTTTTGAGCAAGTTCCAGTTTTTGACGATCATTACCACCACCATTTACTATGCTTATGGATATCGACAACCGCAATCTAGCTCATAGAACAGCCAAAATAAAGTTGATAACTGCAAGTCATCTGCACACGTGCGGCATTAGCCAGATAGCTAGGTGGCTACTTTACCTACGTAGCTATATCTTCATCACCCTACCGTGTCGGCTCGCAACATCATGTCGTGTGATTTTACATAGAAAAGAGACATTTTCCTCACCATTTTGACTCCTAACGGAGTCTCCAGAAGTCCTCTGGCCGAGCACAGTTAATGGACCTTCTAGCATCGACATCTTGAGCCACCACCTACCAGCCAAGAAGAAAGGGAACGATGGACACAGTGCATTGTGGGTAAACCGGTTAAACGCACGGATTTGTGGGTCGACTCCAGAGTTCGGTGGAATGTTCCAGATGGGCGTTTAGAGAGGGCACATCCAAAAGCCTGTCCTCTTGGATAGCGGCTGTTTAAAAATGCTTGAAATATGTTCATGAATGTCATAAGATATGTTGATATGTTTTCACTTTCTGTGGAGAATTGTATCCCCCAGCCAGTTTTCCTATTAGCCTATGCGTAGGCTATAAACTACATCCCCCATAAGGACATGCGACTACAGTAGGCTATGTGTGCGGGTTACCTCCACTGGGTACTACATCAGTGTATTATTAGGTTTGGACCTGTGATTAGGTTAAGTCCCTGGTTTGCTCACAACCAGGCTTGTTTTGACAGGTTTACTTTGGGCAGATGCTGTATCGTATGTAGGTCTCCTAAGCCTAAAGTAACCTGCTAAGACCCAGTAATTCATTTTTGTCCTCTGGGGGGCATGACTCTAGCCTTTAAGTCAAAGACCATTTATGCCATCTGTTTGAGTCCTAGTAGGACTCAAACAGATGGACTCTAGAAATGACACAAGCTTTCTGATTATGTCACAATTATATGTGTGGGGTTAACAGAACTCACTGTCTGTCTTTCTTTTCTAAATGGCAACATTGCATTTTTGTTATTTTATAGCGAAAAGAGGTAGGCTTAATTGATTATTTGTTGCAGATATTATGTTTTCATTGCTAATAATCAACTTGTTTCCTGAATATGAGTCTTAACTTCAATTAAGAGAGTTTTCAGAAATGGCCAGTCATTTGAACATTTTCAAAACTTTTATTCAATGTCCTTACAGTGGACAGCAGATCTTACTAACTCTTGATTTTAAATGTCCGTGCTTCAGAAGATAGAGGGCTGAGTGAGGCACGTAGGGGTTTTCTCATAATTTTTCTTAAATGTTAAAGGGTAGTCAATCTTAAAGGTGCAATGCAAGGTGCAGTCAAAGATTGTTAAGGCGGAGCAAGATACTTCGTCGTAGTTCATGTCTATGGGCGCGAAATGGGGATCGAATCCTGTCTGCATAAAGAGGCGGTCGATGACGTATTGACGAGCCGTAAATTGCAACCGCCAACAGCAGCGCAGAAATAACCGCACACACCTGATATAAGGTTGATTTTCTCCAGACTCAAAAATGCTAAAAATGTACCTGAAATGTTCAGAAGGGTTTGAGGATCATGAAAATGTGCCCGAAATTCACATTCCTAACTCTATAGAACCAAGACCTTAGCATATGTGGTGAAATTCTGAGCTATGCCCATAGACTTCAATGGAGCAGTCGCTGCCTCTGCTCTGCATAAAGGGGGATTTTGACCCCGTGCGATCCGGGTTCCCGGAAGTGGCTCCTGATGAAATATCTTGCTCCGCCTTAACAATCTTTGGTGCAGTCAGGGGCTCTAAGGTTTATTGGGAAATGAGAACCTTTTAGGTGAATTTATGATGTACAGTACGCAATTGGTTTAAGCTTGATTTAGCAAACTAATGACCCCATTTGCAATTGATAATGCATATTCTGTCTTCTCAAACAGAATTACCCATCCAAGCATCTCTCCACCGGGTTTTACGTAAGCTACTTGTCGAGCGTCATTGTGGGTAGCGTAGTTCGGAAAGGGTGTGTGACAGCATGAGAATACAAACAGACGCAGCAGCAGTAGTTATCAGAGTTTAGTATAGCCTGCTTTTATTATCCATGCCCACTGTTCTATGTGTTGTACGCCTAAGGACAATAAACACGAACGAACCATTAGCCTGCTAGCCTGCTTGCTCATTGAAAAGAGAACTGTTATAAAAGGGTGTTTAGCGAGTGGAGCGAGTGAGACAGCTCCCATGCATTGCAAGAGGGACGATCATGAAAGGTAACAACTGTACCTCTGCCATTCTAGGGTGCCCCACACACACACTCATCACTAGGGTGCCCCACACACTCATCACTAGGGTCCATAACACATTCATCACTAGGGTCCATAACACACTCATCACTAGGGTGCCCCACACGCACACATCACTAGAGTCCATAACACACTCATCACTAGGGTGCCCTACACACACTCATCACTAGGGTCCATAACACACTCATTACTAGGGTCCATAACACACTCATCACTAGGGTGCCCCCCACACACACACTCATATAGGCTCCATAACACACTCATTACTAGGGTCCATAACACACACACCATATAGGCCCCTAACACTCATCACCAGGGTGCCCCACACACTCATCACTAGGTGCCCCACACACTCTCATCACTAGGGTCCATTCTCACTAGGGTCCATATCACTAGCCCCACACACACACTCATCACTCACTAGAGGGTGCCCCACACACTCATCACTAGGGTCCAGGGTCCAAGTAACACACATTCATCAATATTAGGTCCATAACACACTCCAGTCACTAGGGTGCCCACACGACACATCACTAGGAGTCCATAACACACCTCATCACTAGGGTGCCCTACACACACTCATCACTAGGGTCCATAAACAATCCCATTACTAGGGTCCATAACACACTCATCACTAGGGTGCCCCCCACACACACACTCATATAGGCTCCATAACACACTCATTACTAGGGTCCATAACACACTCATTACTAGGGTACATAACACACTCATCACTAGGGTGCCCCCCACACACACACTCATATAGGCTCCATAACACACTCATCACTAGGGTCCATAACACACTCATCACTAGGGTGCCCCCCACACACACACTCATATAGGCTCCCTAACACACTCATCACTAGGGTGCCCCACACACTCATCACTAGGGTGCCCCGTAGTAACCGTAACAGCACTCCATCACAGTGCTCATCTCTGGAGGCAGCCTTATAATCACTCCAAGGGCACACTCCTTCCTTGGCACATCTATTTTCATATAATGTTGCAAATACCGTAAGATCCCATTGTAACTCAATGCAATAATATTATGTTAAATTGATATTTTCTGAAGAATGATGACCCGATGTCCACTGCAAGGGACATATGATAAAAAAAATAATATTTTGCAATAGTTTTCTTCAACCATAAGAGGCTATACATACATCAATGATCCTCTGTGAATAGGCTTTAATCAGATCTGTAAAGTGTATACAATTCTTGGAGAGGGTGAGTACTGTGGAGTCTTTGGAAGTCTGACTCTGTGGAATTAGAGACAAATAATGGTTTAATTAATGTAATCGCTCCAAAAAACACGGCCCACAACAGGGCAGGGGGCCAAACTCTCCTTTTGATGAAAAGGTACAACAACTACTGTAAACTTCAATACTCCAGGAATATAACAAAACAATTTAAAATATGGAATAGGCCTAACTGCACTAAAAATTCTGATGCTTGTAGTGATGATCAAGATGATGATGATGATCAATAGTCGCTCATTTAGACCATGATTAGAGCTGCAGGAGCTAAAGCTAAAACCCACAGTTCTCCTCTTGGCCAGACGAGGGCAGTGTATTCATCATACCATATGGTTCCAACCACAGCTTTCCTATCAGCTGATTCTAATTAGCACAACTCTTCGGCCAGATAAAGATGAGCTAATTAGTGACAACACCTGTTGAGCACAAAATGAAACAAAAGCAGATGAGAAGCAGATCCAAAGTCCACAGGATAGGGGAAAAGCGATTGGAATGAGAGATATGACATAAATGACACGCCTCAGTGTTGGTTGGTGGCATGTTGAATCTGCAACGAGTGGCTCTGTTGTAATGATTCTGCTGAGCATGCTAGGGTGGGACCCTAAACCCAACCCTTATACCACCTTATACACCGGTAAATGACCGAGGTGAAGTTAGTTTGATATTTGATATTCGGATATTCAACAGATATTCAATTTTTTTTTAATGTGGCCGGTTTCACCCCATGTTTGCAGACAACGTACAAACAGATGACCTGTCTACTTGCCCGTCTATAAAGTACCTTCTGAATTAACTTCATAGTCTTTTTTGTCAATAGCTTTGACATCATATGACCTAGTGACTCCAAACCAATGCAGAATAGTTATCCTATATGGGACTCAATAGACACACCTCTTTTTATGGTCACTGTATGCACACTGTATTTTATATGAATATTTTAAAGAAAATACATTATTTCCCATAAGGAATGCTCTTCTTTTTTCAATACCTCCCAACCCATGTGACCTAGGGACTCCAAACCAATGCAGAATAGTTATCCTATATGGGACTCATCATACACACCTCTTTTTATAGCGACTTTTATGCACGCTGTATTTTTATGATTTTTTTTTTTTTTAAAGAAAATACATTATTTCATATAAGAAACAGACTCCTTTTTTTAATACCTCCCAATCCATATGACCAAGTGACTCCAAACCAATGCAGAATAGTTACCCTATGGGACTCATCAGACACACCTCTTTTTATACTCACTGTATGCACACTGTATTTTATACTAATATTTTAAAGAAAATACATTATTTCCTATAAGAAACGGTCTTCTTTTTTCAATACCTCCCAAGCCATGTGACCTAGGGACTCCAAACCAATGCAGAATAGTTATCCTATGTGGGACTAATAAGACACACCTCTTCTTATAGTCACTGTATGCACACTGTATTTTATATCAGGGTTCCCCAACCTTTTATGTACCATGGACCGGTTTGATTCCTATTTTTTTTTTCACGGACCAGCCGGAGGGGTGGGGGTGGGGTAGGGGTGTCGGGGTTCCATGTTCCATATGTGTTGTGCATGCATTACTTGAAAAGAACTAGCTCCAGTTATGTATGAACAGTGAAGGTAACAATCTCTTGTGAAAAACGTAAACTTGAAGATGTGAAAATTGAACAATATGAACTATGAATATTGAACAACTTGAAGCTAAAGTGTGAACATGCTTAAAAAAATATGGGGACAAAACATGGGAACTAAACGTGCATTCTGTAATATAATCAGTGTGAGCCCTGCTTGTTTCCTGCAACAAGAAGCTTCCATCTGGGGTGATGGAAGACAGTGACACCCTCAGTGTGTTTGAAATGTCCAGTCGACAGTGCAATTTGGTCTTAGTGGCAGTCATTGCGAAAAACCCGCCTCGCATAGATCACGATGATGGGAAACGTTTTCAGCGCTTTTACGGTTATCTCGGGATATTCTGCTTTGGTTTTGATCCAAAAACCGCCAGAGAGGTTTCCTTTATACACACTCTTAAGACCACCGTCATTTGCAATTTCGATCATCTGCTCTTCCTCCTGGCGCTGACAAGTTAGGACTATTCGGGATATTGACAAATGGGTTGCGACCCACCCACTCATTGATTTGCCGTGGATCTTTGGAGGATGGGAAGTAACGCCAAACTCATTTGAAAGCGCCAACAAGGTGATCACAAGACCAGCTGCGAGAAAGGGGCCCTGCCTCAGTCTCTCCCAAAACCCCCACTACTGTTTGGAACATATCAAATACACCCCCGTCCACTCGTCGTCCCCACAAATCAAGCCTGCTTTAAATGCAGCGACTTTATCTGCCAGTTTAAAGACAGTCGTCATTCTCCCCTGGAGTGACAGGTTGGGGTCATTAAGCAACCCGAATATGTCACACAGGTAAGCGAGTTTTGACACCCAGTCCTCATCACTAAAATGTGCAACTAACGGTGACTTTTTTCTGTAAGAAATCTCTGCAGCGGCTCTCGCAACTCAAACACTCTTTTGGCCAGTGACCTGCTAAAGATGCTTGTTTTTGTTGCTCATTCTAGCAGTTTAGCTAACTTAGGTGACACTACCGTCGCCATGAACTGATCAAGGAAGTGAGCTGACCTGAGGCTGCGAGCTGAAGGCAATATGTAAAAGTGTTGAAGGCGGGACAGACAGACGTAAGAAAATAGACCTTGAAAAATGCAAACATGCTGCAATCAAACAACTGCATATAGACCTATGCCATGTAAAACGCGACATTATTGGGAGAATTAAATTTAGTTTAGTTCGCATGCATTTTTTTTTTTACTCATGTCGAGGGCTACGTCCGTTAGGAATGTCCTGCGGCCCGGTGGTTGGGGACCGCTGTTTTATATGAATATTTTAAAGAAAATACATTATTTCCCATAAGGAATGGTCTCCTTTTTTTAATACCTCCCAAGTCATGTGATGACCTAGTGACTCCAAACCAATGCAGAATAGTTACCCCATATGGGACTCATCAGACACACCTATTTTATAGTCACTGTATGTACATTGTATTTTATAGTAATATTTAAAAAAAATACATTATTTCCTATAAGAAACGATCTTTTTTTTCAATACCTCCCAAGCCATGTGACCTAGGGACTCCAAACCAATGCAGAATAGTTATCCCATGTGGGACTAATAAGACACACCTCTTCTTATAGTCACTGTATGCACACTGTATTTTATATCAGGGTTCCCAACCTTTATGTACCATGGACGGTTTGATTCCTATTTTTTCACGGACCAGCGGAGGGGTGGGGTGGGGGTAGAAGGGTGTGTCAGGGGTTCCATGTTCCATATGTGTTGTGCATGCATTACTTGAAAAAGAACTAGCTCCAGTTATGTATGAACAGTGAAGGTAACAATCTCTTGTGAAAAACGTAAACTTGAAGATGTGAAAATTGAACAATATGAACTATGAATATTGAACAACTTGAAGCTAAAGTGTGAACATGCCAACAAAATATAGGGACAAACATGGAAACTAAACGTGCATTACGAATATAATCAGTGTGAGCCCCTGCTTGTTTCCCTGCAACAAGAAGTTTCCATCTGGGGGTGATGGAAGACAGTGACACCCTCAGTGTGTTTGAAAATGTCCAGTCGACAGTAATTTGGTCTTAGTGGCAGTCATTTGCGAAAACCTCGCCCTCTCGCGATATAGATCACGATGATGGGAACGTTTTCTGGCTTTACGTTATCTCGGGATATTCTGCTTTGGTTTTGATCCAAAACCCGCCAGAGAGGTTTTCCTTATACACACTCTTAAGACCACACCATTTTACGATTTCGATCATCTGCTCTTCCTCCCTGCTTGACAAGTTAGGACTATTCGGGATATTGACAAATGGGTTATGGACCCACTCATTGATTTGCCGTGGATCTTTGGAGGATGGGAAGTAACGCTCAAACTCATTTGAAAGCGCAACAAGGTGATCAAGCACCAGCTGCGAGAGAAAGGCCCTGCCTCAGTCTCTCCCAAAACCCCACTACCGTTTGGAACATATCAAATACACCCCGGTCCACCTCGCCGTCCCCATTGCAACCGCCTGCTTTAAATGCAGCGACTTTATCTGCCAGTTTAAAGACAGTCATTCTCCCCCTGAGTGACAGGTTGGGGTCGATACAACCAATTATATGTCACACAGGTAAGCGGAGTTTTGACACCCAGTCCTCATCAATAAAATGTGCAACTAACGGTGACTTTTTTGTAAGAAATCTCTGCAGCGGCTCTCGCGAACTCAAACACTCTGGCCAGTGACCTGCTAAAGATGCTTGTTTTTGTTGCTCATTCTAGCAGTTTAGCTTAACTTCGTGACACTACCGTTAAGCCATGAACTGATCAAGAAGTGAGCTGACCTGAGGCTGCGCAGCTAGAGGCAATATGTAAAAGTGTTGAAGGCAGACAGGCAGACGAAGAAAATAGACCTTGAAAATGCAAACATGGTAATCAAACAACTGCATATAGACCTATGCCATGTAAAAATGACATTACATTATTGCGAATTAAATTTAGTTTAGTTCCTGCATGCATTTTTTTTAACTCATGTCGTGGGCTACGGCCCGGTTAGGAATGTCCTATGCCCGATTGGTTGGGGACCGCTTGTTTATATGAATATTTTAAAGAAAAATACATTATTTCCCTATAAGGAATGGTCTCCTTTTTTCAATACCTCTCCTAAGTCATGTGGACCTAGTGACTCCAAACCAATGCAGAATAGTTACCCTATATGGGACTCATCAGACACACCTATTTTATAGTCACTGTATGTACATTGTATTTTATAGTAATATTTAAAAAAAATACATTATTTCCTATAAGAAACGATCTCCTTTTTTCAATACCTCCCAAGCCATGTGACCTAGGGACTCCAAACCAATGCAGAATAGTTATCCTATGTGGGACTAATAAGACACACCTCTTCTTATAGTCACTGTATGCACACTGTATTTTATATGAATATTTTAAAGAAAATACATTATTTGCCTGTCACACACCAGTCCAGAATTTTTTTTTGCCGGTCCAGAAGCCTCGTTTCCTAGCCTGTGACTTGAGATGGTCCTCACCGGCCCTGACAGTACGATCTGGCCATCATGGAACCAGCAGAGATGGAACAGCTGAAGGTGGCTGTGGAGAAGCAAGGTGCGATGCTAGGCACTCATCAGCAGGAGCTCGTACAGGTGAATCAGAACCTCGTGACATTCCTTGAGAGATTCAACACCCTCTCTGGTCAAGTGCAGCAGCTGCTTAACCCTCCTCAGGCTCCAGTGCCACTTAGTCCTGCACCTCCAGCTCCTGGTCCAGCTCCCTCTCCGTCACCTTTCAGAGAACCAAGGCTCCCTGCTGCCCAGCCATATGATGGAGATCCAGGTACCTGCCGTTCTTTCCTCTCACAATGTTCTCTCTCTCTTGAACTGCAGTCCCTAGCTTTTCCCACAGAACGCTCCTGTGTAGCTTACGTCATCACCCTCCTTACTGGAAAGTCTCGAGAGTGGGGGACAGCCCTGTGGGATTCCAATGCTCCATGCTGCTCCAGCTACAGGGACTTCACTGAGGAGATGAGGAAAGTTTTTGACCGCTCTTTTTCCGGAAGAGAAGCAGCGAGGGAGATCATGGGACTCCGACACGGTCAGTTGATGATTATGCCATAGAGTTCCGCACATTGGCAGCGTCGTGCGGGTGGAATGATAACGCCCTGTTGGATGCTTTTTAAATGGCTTGTCTGATCCTGTCAAGGATGAACTGGTCTCAAGAGAATTGCCCTCAGATCTCTGTAGTCTAATGGATTTGGCTGGTCAATCGATGCCGCATCAGGCAGAGAGTGAGGGAAAGGACTCCCGCTCCTCTCGGTTTCAACCTCCTGCCTCTCCTTCACTCACTGCTCCACCTGTGGAGCCCATGCAGGATTGACCGTGCCCGGATTACAGCAGAGGAGGGCGTCAGCGCCCGGCGGGACATGAAGGCATGCTTCTACTGTGGAAAGGTGGGCCATTTTTGTCAGGCATGTCCTTTAAAAGTAAATGCCCACCAGTGAGAGTAGGGGGCCTGGCGGGCACAGTCCAGCATCACTCCCCTATTAACCGTTCCTATCTTCCAGTCACGCTCATTCATGAGAATCAGTCCCATGGCCTTAACGCCCTCCATGACTCAGGTGCCGATAGGAATTTAATTTGTTCAGCTGAGGCCTACCGTTTTGGCATTCCTGTAGTTGCTCTTGATCAGCCCCTCACTGTCCTGGCCCTTGATGGTAGCTGTTTGAGTTTGATCACCCACAGAACAGTTCCTGTTTTGTTGAGAATTTCAGGAAACCATTCTGAAATAATATTTTTTCATGTCATTGAGAAACCCCATGTCCCTATTGTTCTTGGATTCCCCTGGCAGTCCTTGCATAATCCCCATGTTAACTGGTCAGATAACACCATCTTGGGATGGAGCCCCTTCTGTCTGTCCTCCTGCCTCAAATCTGCTTTCGATCCTGTTTCTCCTACCCCAGCTATTGAGGAGTTCCCTGACCTGTCAAAGGTTCCCCACGAGTACTTGGACCTCAAGCCTGTATTCAGTAAATCACAGGCAGTCTCCCTGCCCCCCCATAGGCCATATGACTGTGCTACTTCCAGGCACCTCTCCACCTAAGGGTAGACTCTACTCCCTTTCTCCCTCAGAAAGGGAGGCCATGAAGTACATTTCAGAGTCACTGGCGGCTGGCATCATTCGTCCGTCATCATCCCCTGCTGGAAGAAGGATGGTTCCTTGCGCCTCTGCATCGACTACCGTGGACTGAATGACATCACTGTTAAGAACAGATATCCCCTACCTCTCATGTCAACGGCGTTTGAGCTGCTCCAGGGGGCCCAGATGTTCACAAAGCTTGACTTAAGAAATGCCTACCACCTTGTGAGGATTAGGGAGGGGGATGAGTGGAAAACAGCCTTCAACACCCCGACAGGCCACTATGAGTATCTTGTGGCCCCTTCTCAGATTAACCAACGCTCAGCTGTTTTTCAGGCTCTGGTAAATGATGTATTGAGAGATTTCTTGAATATTTTTGTTTTTTGTGTACCTTGGCGATATTTTAATTTTTTTCCATCCCTCTTGCTGACCATAGGATCCATGTCAGGCAGGTTCTCCAGTGGCTTCTGGAGAACAAACTTTTTGTCAAGGCAGAGAAGTGTGAATTCCACAAGGACAAGGGTCTCTTTTTTGGGCTACATCATCTCTCCCTCCCGGATCCAGATGAATCCCTCGAAACTGAAGGCAGTGGTTGACTGGTCCACTCCTTCCACACGGCGAGAACTCCAGCGTTTCCTGGGTTTTGCTATCAGGAATTAGAGTTTGGTTGCTGGCCCTCTCACTGCTCTCACTTCCACCAAGACCCCTTTCCACTGGAATGAGAGGGCAGAGAAGGCTTTTGCTGATCTAAAGCGGAGATTTACTACGGCCCCTATTCTCGCTGTTCCTGATCCCACTCTCCAATTCGTGGTTGAGGTCGATGCCTCTGAGTCTGGGGTAGGGGGCGTTCTGTCTCAGATCTTCTAAGGACAACAAGCTTCACCCATGTTCTTTTTTTTCTCACCGTCTTTCACCAGCAGAGAGAAACTACGACATAGGAGATCGGGAGCTGCTGGCTGTTAAACTGGCTCTAGAGGAATGGAGGCATTGGCTGGAGGGAGCTGACCCTCCTTTCCTGGTGTGGACCGACCACAAGAATCTTGAGTACCTGCGAACAGCCAAGTGCCTCAATGCGCGACAGGCCAGGTGGTCCTTGTTTTTTTCCTGTTTTAATTTCTCCCTCTCTTATCGTCCAGGAACACCAAGCCAGATGCTCTTTCTCGACAGTTCTCTGTTCAGGACACGCCCTCCTCGGGAACAATCCTTCCTTCCCATTGCCTGGTGGGAGCAGCCTTATTGGACATTGAGACCCTGGTCTGGGAGGCTCAGGATCAGGAACCAGGACCAGGTAAAGGACCAGCTAACTGCCTGTTTGTACCTTTCTCTATTCGGTCTCAGGTGTTGGAATGGGGGCATAGCTCCAGAATTGCTTGCCATCCTGGGGCTTCTCGAACCCTGGCACTGGTCAGACAGCGCTTCTGGTGGTCGTCCATGAAGAGGGATGTCCAGAGTTTTGTGGCAGCCTGCGATGTCTGCACCAGGAACAAGACAGGTAACAGGTCTCCTGCTGGCCTCCTAAGGCCCCTTCCGATCCCTCACCGTCCCTGGTCACATATTGCCATTGACTTTGTAACAGGGCTTCCTAGTTCTCATGGTAATACATGCATCTTGACTGTGGTGGACCGCTTTTCTAAAGCAGCTCACTTTGTCCCTTTGCCTGAGCTACCCTCCGCTAAGCAGACAGCTGAGTTGCTGGCCCTTCATGTGTTCCGTCTGCATGGCCTTCCTGTTGACATTGTATCTGATCGGGGCCCACAGTTCTCTGCTCAATTCTGAAAGGCGTTTTGCAAATTGATTGGTGCTTCTCCCAGCTTGTCGTTCAGCAGCCCCGGCGTACAGAGTGGGTCAGAGGGTAATGCTCTCCACTCGTGATCTGCCTCTCAAGTCCACCTGCCGCAAGCTGAATCCCAGGTTTATTGGACCATTTTCCATCTCAAACGTAATCAACCCCTGCTCTGTTCGACTTACCTTGCCTCTGACTATGCGGCGTATTAACCCAACATTCCATGTCTCCCAAGTAAAACCCCTTGTGTCTAGCCCCCTATCCCCACCCTCCAGATGTCCTCCTCCTCCCAGGGTTGTTGATGGTGGTGAGGTGTTCTCGGTGAGAAGGCTCCTGAAGGTACGTCGTCGAGGCAGGGGCTTCCAGTACCTCGTTGACTGGGAGGGTTATGGTCCAGAGGAGCGCAGATGGGTTCCTGCCCGGTTCATCATAGACCGTACCCTGATCACCGAGTTCCACCAACAGCATCCAGAGGCCCTGACTGGGACACCTGGTGGTGTCTGTCGAAAGGTCGGGTACTGTCACAACCCGGTCCAGAAGCCTCGTTTCCTAGCCTGTGACTTGAGATGCCTTTGCTGCTCCGGTCCGGATTTTCCTTCTGCCTTGGCTTTTGGTTGACTGACAAGGGAGGCGTCCAATCACCTGTGTTTGCTCTGCTACACCTGCTGCCACTCTCCTCGTTAGCCATGGCTTTTAACCCTCTAGGCGCCACAGTCGACTTTAGTCGACAAGATGCGGTACTGAATAAAACGGTCGATTTAGTCAAATAGGGTGTCATATTTCGTTCGACCTCCACTCCACTAGATGGCTGAGTCGAAAAAAAGTCATGCTTTAAACAAAACTTTCGCGCTACAGCTACAGTGAATCAGTGCGTGCAATACCGGAGCTAGTGTGCGTGTGAGCTACTTTATCAGAGCGATATTGTCAACGTCAGCGAGTATTTGCATTAGATTATCGTCTAGTCAAGTCAAGTCAAGTCAAGTCGGCTTTTATTGTCAATTTCTTTACATGCACTGGTCATACAAAGAATTGAAATTTCGTTTCTTACTTTCCCATGCAGACATAGACATGCTTTAAATACAGACATAGACATACTATAGACATAGCCATAGACAATAAACATTAAATTAAAGTGCAAGACTGAAATATAGAACATGTATGTATCAAAATAGAAATATAGGACATATATATAAAAAAAAAATAGAGGTAGTTGTGTTGTATATTTATATAGTCTTAACAGTTACATGAAGTTTAAACTTGTGCTTGTGTGACCTGTATATTTACATTGATATGCAGTATGCAGTAATTTCAAGTATATCAGGCTTGATGTGAAGCAGCAACACGTTAGGCTGCGCAGTCACAGTGCAGTTCCACAGGGCGGTGTTGGGGGAGGGGGTTAGGGTAGACAGGATCCTAGTTTCCCTAGGTTCCTGGCAGGCTGGTGGGGGGCTGTCAGTGATGGGAGAGTGGGTAGAGTGTTCAGCATCCTGATTGCTTGGTGGATGAAGCTACTTGCCAGTCTGGTGGTGCGGGAGCGGAGACTCCTGTACCGCTTTCCAGAGGGCAGGAGGCTGAACAGTTTGTGTGCAGGGTGGGTTGTCTAATGGCATCAAAAAAGTTTACCTGAAATGAAGTGTTGGGTCTTCTATTCGCGGACCCTGATTCTGAAGGGGAATATCTGCCTTCAGAAAATGACGGTGATTCGTTTACTGAGGCTTCAGATGCGTCCCTGCCTTGCAATGATGCAGCTGGACAAAGTGAGAGTTTACTCCAGAGTTTACTCCAGAGTTTACTCCGTTTGCCCAATGTCACTGGTGGGAATAATGTTTCACGGGTTCGGAGTGTTCATCGGGAAGTTAGCAGGGTGTTAGTGGTGTGGCGAACGAGGCTGGAGGTAGCCTAATATCCATAGCGCTAGCTTCTGTCTTCTGAACGTGTGCCTCTCCACAATCGCGGCGACGGTAACGTGGTGGAGCCTTTGTCTAATGCCACTGGGTATGTTAGACGAGGTCGAAGTGCTCATAGGACAGTTAGGGGGGAACGTAGTGGCAGTGTGGGGAGTCGCAATGAGAATGACAGTAGGCCTAGTCTGAGCTGCGCAAATTCTCTCCACTCGGCGCACCGAGGCAGATCTGGCCAAGCTGCTCGCATGGTGGAGGTGGTGACACGCTCTCTCCCTCTCTCTCTCCCTCTCCCTCTCCCACAAACACACATTAGGTCATGCATAGTCTATCACAAGATGATGGGAATGCCGGCCCTGTATGGATAGGGATAGGGAGTCATTATCACTACAGCAAAAGGCCTGCTACATAAAAAAAAAATGTCAGCCATTTATTAGTAATGATTTACACTGTTGATTTGCTATCTATTTCCCTGATCATTTAGGACATACACTATGTGTTCCTTTTTGTGTGTTCATGTCCTTGTGATGTGTGTGTCTTTGTCAGCTAAGAAAAAAAAAACAAAAAAACATCAACAAAACAACAAAAAGAAAATAAAAATACTAACATTGTCTCTTGTCTTGTCTCGTCATCTCACTCCTGATCTGTGCCTTGCCGTGGCAAATGAGCTTTTGAACTAAACAGGTCTTGTCTACTTGTGTTTGTGTGTCATCTGAATAATATATATGTGCCCCATACATGGAATCAGAGTGCCTACTGTATGTAGTAAATGGAAAATCTCTACAGCAAAAGGCCAGTCTACCGCTACATGCATTTGGTTTGTTTCTGCCATTTATTAGTAATGATTTACACAGTTTGTTCACTACTTACTATTTACCTGAGCATTCAGTATTGTGCAATATAGCATACAGAAGGTGAGGGACATTTTGGGGGGGAAGAAGTGGTGCATTTTATCATGCGACTTTTCATGAAAATTCTATAATCCAAGTTGGCCGCCACCATATGACATCATAATATGCAAATTAGATATAAACATTTAATCTCTACATAAACTTTGGGTCATCCTTAATATTTCTCTAATTTACAGAAAGTCTCTATCTCTTATCACTTTTTTAAGATATAGCCTTTTGAAATGAAGATGTCAAAATTGATCGTTTCGGAAAAAAACCTCTGGCGCCTAAAGGGTTAAGCCATGCCATGTGGAACACTCTTTGCCAGATCGTCACGTCTTTCAGTGTGGATTCTTGCGTTGTCTCATGTTCTTGCTGGATTTACTGTTTTTTGACCAAGGATTGTTTTTGTACTTTTGTGATTTTGCCTGAACCTTTTTGGAAACCTTTGCTTGCTCTTTGTTACCGACCTCTGCCTGTTCTGACACGTGAGTCTTGCCTAGCCCTTTGCTTAACTGCCTGTTACCGACCTCTGCCTGTTCTGACACGTGAGTCTTGCCTAGCCCTTTGCTTAACTGCCTGCGCCTACCTGTGTACCGAACTCTGCCTGTTTTTTGCCACTCTGGAGATCTGCTTGAGCCCTGCCTGTACTGCTGCCTGTGTTTTGTCTGCCTACCTGTGTACCGAACTCTGCCTGTTTTTGCCACTCTGGAGATCTGCTTGTGTTCTTCAACATTAAAACCTAATTAACCTTTAATCAGCTTCTGAGTCTGCTTTTCGTTCCACAGTCCCTTACCTGGCCTCACCGGCCCTGACATTGCCATCATGAATGGTCTCCTTTTTTCAATACCTTGCAAGCTTTTTTCTCTCTAGACATCACAGATCAACATAGAACTGTTCTGCTATGTGATACTAATCAGACACATGTCAATGTGAAATAATATTTTGCATGAACTATTATATATATTTTCTTTTTTTTTTTGGGGGGGGGGTTGGGGGTATTGAAAAAGGAGACCATTCCTTATAGGAAACAATGTATTTTCTTTAAAATATAGAGTGTGCTTTCAATGGTTATAGGAAGAGGTGTGTCTGATGAGTCCCATATAGGATAACTATTCTGCATTGGTTTGGAGTCCCTAGGTCACATGGCTTGGGAGGTATTGAAAAAAAAAAGACCATTCCTTATGGGAAATAATGTATTTTCTTTAAAATATTCATATAAAATTCAGTGTGCACACAGTCGCTATAAAAAGAGCTGTGTCTGATGAGTCCCATATAGGATAACTATTCTGCATTGGTTTGGAGTCACTAGGTCACATGATGTCAGAGCTATTGAGAGAAAAGACTATGAAGGTGATTGAGAAGGTACTTTATAGACGGTCCCTAAGTAGGTCGGCTGGGAGCAAGTAGACAGGTCATCTGTTTGTACATTGTCTGCAAACTCGGGGTGAAACCGGCTGCATTAAAAAAAAATTAATATCTGTCGAATATCTGAATATCAAATATCAAACTAACTTCACCTCGGTACCAAACCGAACCGCCCTCCAAAGATAGACTTTTCCATCCATCCTTTATATACTCTAATTCACTCTTACTGTATGTGGCACCTGGGTAAGTAATTAGCAGGAATTGCAATTACATAATGATGCGTTTTCTCAGCACCAACTTCATTAAATTCCCTCTGATAGCCTATTGTATGAAAATGTGTGTCTGACCCTTTCTGTAGGGGGACTCCTTTGTGGCGGATTAGCAGATCTTCTCCCGTCTTGACGAGTGGCCTGAATTCGCCAGCGACATGCAGCAGTGACGTGTTCGTAAGCTCTTTTCCACAGAAAGCCAATTTGACTGCCGGCTTAAGAGCCTCCTGTCTGCCAGAAGCCCAAAGCCCTAGAACTCCGGTGGAGCTCACGACCATGCAGAGCCGTGAACTCCCACACACACACACACAAAACTCACACTTATATACACAGATACTCTCAGAACACACATTCTCTGCCAGTGACCAGGCACGTCCACCAACAGCATGCAAATGCTTGAGTTTCACTTGATATCATCGAAGACCAGTTTATGGCTCAGGTGACAGGAGTCACTCGACAAAAACTTTTATCACAGAATCTGATTGGATGACCTGAGACTCACAGTTATGGGCAATGATCACGTCATGCAGCTGATAGGCAGCTTTAGGTAGGATATGGTCACCCAAGAGTGGATGCATCTATCTGGTTCTGAAAAAGTAACCTTGTTCATAAAATTAACCTTATCCCCAATCTCAGTCATCACTTTAACAATGCTTGTCAGGCTACAGATTGAAGACTTAGCTTCTAACTGGTGGAAGCTAGACAGTGTGTGTGTGTGTGTGTGTGAGGGTACAACATGGGGTGGTTTAGGGTTAGAATGACAGATGGCTTGCCAGTCAAGTGCTTTTTTGGGGTCAAAAAGGTCAAAGTGTTTATAATGGGGGGGATGGGGTAGCCTGTGTGTGCACATCTCTGTATAAGTGTGGTAGAGGGGATAGCTAAGGGGATACCTTAGTATTCAGCACGGAACACTTTAAACCACCCACACACACTCACACAAACAAACACACACACACACACACATACATGCTATAAGGAATTATGCAAAAAAAACTCTGCATGATATTATACACACACACACACACAGACACACACAGATAGTAACTAGCAAGATGTGGCATCTTCTTTATTTTGGTATAATCTGCATCTGTTTTTGTCATGAAATAACAAATAAAAAGCCCTTCAGTTAGCAGGCTACTACTTTTAGTCTCTGTGGGCCACAGGTGACCTTCACAAAAATCTCACAGAAATACCTGCATGTAATCTTCCAGAAATGCACTAGTGCACACACACACAGTCCACAATACATACATGATCAAGCACAAATGCAATTGATTAACACATGACTTGAGGTACTAAATCAAGTCAGCTATTGTCAGACGCTCCGATATTCAATTCCTCTTTGGGGTTTTAATGAAACGGCTACAAACTGATTTCATTACCAAAAAAAAAGAACCAAAAAAAAAAAAAAAAAAACATTGAACGTTTACATTGTACTGTTTAAAAGACGTTTAAAAAAAACCAAAAAAAAAAAAACCTTCTATAAAGCCTGCATGTAATCCATTCACAATATGAATTTGTTTTAGCGCTTTTTAAATACCTATCTTCATATATATAAACAAAGATTAAACATCCCCTTAACAATAGGAAATGCTAACTTCATTTCATATGGGAAGCCTAGGAAATGGCTAAATCTGAAAGATACCTAGCCCATATTTAGCACAAATCTCTTATTGACCAATACCGTTTTATTCCAGTTATAAAGCACTCCAGTAGACCCAACTCCAACTACTGTCCCCAGCACTGAAACCACACACTTGTGTGGGAGGCTAATGAAGTTAACATTTTCTTTTTTGCCACAGGGGGTTCTTAATTCTGGAATGTTCTATCCCTAACCGAGTTGTATGGTGATTTGGCAGCAAAATTGCCTCAAGACGGTCCCAGCTCTGCTCCTTCCCCTTCGTCACAGCTTTTGAGGCCCGCAAAAAATCTCTGATTCTGTTTCTCCTGCATCATATATCATCATGTATTTTGATTGTTTTGGTTTATTTTGAGTTAGATCTTTTGGGAGTTGTGTGTTCAGGTTGCCAAAGACATCCCTCAATCCTGATAGGCTAAATGGCCATCATTCCATCATTTTGTTTAACATTTATAGACTGAACATGATAATGGTAATGTCTGCTTTTTCTTTTTGTTATTGCAGTTTATACAGCAGCACTCGTCAGCAGGGTGCCACAAGTAGGCCTACTGTAGGTATCACACAGTAGACCTGTCCCAACCTCCTAAAAACCAGACGAGAGCTTTGATTCCTGCTGAAAGCACAGAGGGTGGCCTGATCTAGCGCCTGCAGACCTAGTGCCCTGTGAGTGGTGTTGAAGCAAAGCCAAGCAGAGAGGGTGCTGCTAACATTAGATAGATGGGTAAATAGATAAGGGGGGGGGGACTGGAACAAGCAGAAAAAAGTACGAAAAGAAAGAAAAGGGGAGAAACTGACAGGACAAGAATGAAAGGAATAGGAGAGGGAGAGAGAGGGAAAGAGAGAGAGAAAGAGAGAGAAGAGAAAATCCATATCCTATGAATATCTGAGCAGCTCTGTTTGGTGTGTGTTGTGGTGTGTTGAGAGAGAGAGAGAGAGAGAGAGACAGACAGACACTGAAGAAAATTGCACAGTTAGGTACATGCGGTACTGAGGACCTGAAAAGAGGGAGAGTGCGACACACAACAGGAAGTGAAACGGAAGCACCACCTACACACATCCTCTTCCCTTCCCGTCAATCAATCATATTCTCAACATAACCTGTGGGAGTTACACAAACCCCGCCTTCAAACCCCACCCCGGCTGGTCCTCCTCTGTGTTTATTGGTCCAGGCGAGACAGATCCCTCCCCTCTCCTCCTAGTATTGGCCCTAATCTCTCTTTGCCCTTCCTTTCTTCTGCTTCTTCCCGTTCTCCTCCGACATCACCTCGTCGGTCATCTTGCCGACGCCGTTGGTTAATGTGGAGACGTTGCCGTTGGCGACAGCCTTGGCGGCGGGGTGGCGCGGCTTGCGGCGGTAGGTCTGGTAGTAGAAGTTGCCGAAGAGGATGATGAAGGTGATGGCGTAGCAAATCAGAGTCCACTGCATCCAGCTAGGGAAGGGGCAGCCAGTGTACAGAGAGTGGGCCGCGTGGCCGATAGTCACGTGGAACTGGATCTGTCACACGCACACACACATATACACACACACACACACACACACATACACATATACACACACACATGCACACACACACATATACACACACACACGCACACACATACACATATACACACACACATGCACGCAGGCACACACACACACACGCACACGCACACACACACACACGCACACATATGCACACACACACGCACACGCACACATATGCGCACACACACACACATATACACACACACATGCACGCAGGCCCACACACACAAACACACGCACACACACACATATACACACACACATGCACGCAGGCACACACACGCACACAAGTATTGAGAAAACACAAAAACACACACATAGAGGTAAGCAAATGGTCACAAGCTCATCAACACTCAAACATAGAGATATTACAAATGCACACAAACACATGCACAAACACACTGTTAATGTAAGCCAGATCATATTATTTTGGACCAAACCCGACTGGTTCATGACATTGATGCGGTCTCCAAAGAGCCCTGCTGCTCTGCCTCTCTCACCATCTGAATGATAGACAGGTATTTCATTACTCTCTCCATCTGAACGATAGTCAGGTATTTCTTTTCCCTTACCATCTGAATGATAGTCAGGTATCTCTTACCATCTGAATGATAGTCAGGTATTTCTTCCACCACAGGTAGCGTTGGATGCTCGGGCCGAAGGCAGCCAGCCCGTAGTACAGGTACATGAGGACGTGGATACCTGAGTTGATGGAAGCACCGAAGAAAGCTGCCGAGAGATAATAATAGGGTTTACTTTAAACATCAAATTCAAAGCTGCTGAGAGATAATAATAGGGTTCACTTTAAACATCAGAATATTAGGGTTCACTTTAAACATCAGAATATTAGGGTTCACTTTAAACATGAGACACAGATTAAAGTTACAATCATCATTTTTTTCATAATTCCTTATAGCAGTTTGTGTGTCTGTGTGTGTGTGTGTATGAGTGTGTGTGTGTGTGTGTGTGTGTGTCTGGGTGTGTATGTGTGTGCATGTGTGTGTGTGTGTGTATTCAGACATGTACTCACATTGCCCACCAGGAACCCACTTGATGCCAATCCACCAGAGGATGAACATGGTGCAGTGGTGGTAGACATGGAGGAAGCTGACCTGGTTGAACTTCTTCCTCAGGATGAAGAACACTGTGTCCAGATACTCCACTCCCTTCGAGATGTAGTACCACCACAACGCCGACGCTATCTGAGAGTGACCCAACACAGTAAACAAACAACACCGTAAACAAACAACACACCTTTAACGCAGTAAACAAACAACACACCTTTAACCATCTCTGCATCTACAATGTGTCTGCAAAAATATAAAAGAAGTATATCTAAGGTAAATCCAGTTATACAAGTATACTCTTTTGATCCCGTGAGGGAAATTGGTCTCTGCATTTATCCCAATCTGTGAATTAGTGAAGCACACTCAGCACACAGTGAACACACATTGAGGTGAAGCACACACTAATCCCGGCGCGGTGAGCTGCCTGCAACAACAGCGGCGCTCGGGGAGCAGTGAGGGGTTAGGTGCCTAAAGCATGAATAGCTCTTTTTGATTGATAAGACAAATTTTAACATGAAATTGAACTGTTATAATTGATTTACTATCAATATCTCATTGCTTTTTACGCATAATACATTTAAATGTTAAAACAGCTTGCCATGGATACACACACAGTGTAAGCTCTGCGTTTTCTGACAGGTGAGGTGAGAGGTCCTGAGGCAGAGCCTGAATTCGGGCGGTGTGTGCACGTCTGTTTGGTTGCCATCTGTACCTTTTTGAAACGGGAACTGTGGACTAGCTGTAAGCTTAGGCTTTATCTAACCAAGCGGGGCCAGAGCGTAGGTTAGCCACGGATAAAACAGGCTGGCATCCCCTGGTTCATTCATTCACACATTAGCTTCATATAGACACTCTTTCACATCTTTGCACACTCTACCGGTTAGGGGCTCACAAGTTACCCAGCAACCAACATTCGTGCATAACGTATCTTCATAGTATTTTTGTGAGTGCAACATCAGTCATTGGCAGTCCTTTTTCACACATGACAGACTCTGCTAAGAACAAAAGAGGCATCAAAGGAAGTGCTCTGACCACAAGTTGAGCTTGCACAAGTCTTTGATCAGTTAGGACATCAAACGGCATCAACAGCAAGGGTTGCCACAAATGACCAGCATATCATTTGAAACTTCATTAACCCTTAAAGGAGTACCGTCACACCGGTGTGACGGGAATGTTGGGAAATGAACGTTCTAAAGAATATCTGGGTTCATTGAATTCAACATAGAATTTTAGAACCTTCAATTGTTGCGGAACTTAGAACGTTCAAAAACCTACACCTTTAAGGGTTAAGAACTGACGGCTGCTCTCTGATGTGTCCGGTCAAGCGTGAGATTAACAACGTCCTCAGAGACGTCATGGTGGAATGAGTCGGTAAACTTCGCACATGACAGTAATGGGGAACAGTGGAAACTGGGTGTGAACTGTCACCCAGTAAACCCAGTTTAACCCTTAAAGGAGTACCGTCACACCGGTGTGACGGGAATGTTGAGAAATGAACATTCTAAAGAATATCTGGGTTCATTGAATTCAACATAGAATTTTAGAACCTTCAATTGTTGCGGAACTTAGAATGTTCAAAAACCTACACCTTTAAGGGTTAATGCTTAGCGCTAAGTTAGGGGTGACTAATTGACCCCTGGGGGTAGAGTCTGCTAACAACCATAATCCTCTCTTCCAATAATCTAGTTGATTAAAAAAAATCACTTTCTGAACTTTGCAAGATCCTCAAGCTGCTACTTCAGTCAGTTTTCTTCATTTTTCCGCAATCTATCCTCTTTTCATTCACTAAAGACATTTAGTATTCCGACAATCCGGGGGGATTCACCTTAGAGGATTAGTCTCAGCAGCATACCTGCGTCTAAGAAAGCCTGAATTACAGCCTGCCCGGGCTCACCACATACTACACATAAATCTCTACACAGTCAGTGTTGAAGGACCAATACTCTATTTATACAATTCTACAGCTACTACACACAAATCTCTACACAGGCAGTGTTGAAGGACCAATACTCTATTTATACAATTCTACAGAAAAAGTTGGCTTCCTTTATTTACATTTCTATATATGAGAATATTCCGCTCCCATTAATTGCTACGAATGCTGTGACCACTTGCTGTAAAATATGAAGTCAGCTAAATGTCAAAATGTGATTTATAAGTATGAATAAGACACGCAGCAAAAAATCTAAATCTAACCTGTTATTAATCTTATATTAAGATCATCTATTTGGTATTATTTGAAGTAGGGGAGAGCCGGAGAGTTGAAACACTTTTTAATTAAACGTAATTGACAAAGCGATCGTACCACACTAAAAGCTAATATTTGGTCACTAGTAACCTACATCTGTCCTCTGTCAAATACAGATGCATTTTCAGCTTTGAACAAAACCGTTCAGGAATTATTACAACAAAAGTGGGATGTGCGTAATGTTTCATTCGTCCCTCCTGGTCGGGACAGTTGAAACAACATAAGGGGCCGAATGAAACATACAGTTTAAGGCATATAAACGTCCAACAACTTCGACATTTTACTACATATCATGAATGGTACTCCCAAAAGGTTTTATTTTAGATAGATAGGCTATACATCTTTTCATCTTGCCATCATCATGAAGCGTGTATGAAGCGTTTTTTGAAATATCATGCCCTGTGGATGATTCTGCCATGTTTATAGCTAGAACGGTAAGCTTTCCCATTTATATCGTGTTTATATTGTTAAAAATGTAATTTCACTAGGTTTTTACATGGGTTAGGCCACTGCACATCCAAATAAGTAGGCTTAACGACCCACTGGCCGTCAGTCTCCATAGGATAACATGGGAAAACTCGACCCCCTGTCTGGTGGGCCCAAATGTATTTTCATCTTCCTAAAACTGTTTTTCCATGTCTCACCTCCATAAATGGTTGTTTAAAGATATTTGTGCATTTAATTAAAATACATGGAGTTATAGCCTGGTCTAGCCCCGACAAAGACATATGTCACTATAGCTTGTTTTGCTTTCCATGTAAACAAGCATGCGATATGAAAGTCTGGGATTGTGGAGAACACTAAATGGTCTACTGAATAAGCATTAAGTCAAACCTTTAAATGAAAAACACTCATTGATAATCGAAAAAATGTAACCGCAAATGAAGTTTACTTTTGCGCATCAAAACTCGTTTATCGCCAGTAACTCCGTGATAAAATTACATAGCAGGAAGATATTTGGCTGATAGAGCATGTTAACCTCCTTCTATGTTTTGACCGAAGGACGTCAGTCTATCATCATTACACTCGGAGAAAACTGGATTGTTTCATTCGTCCCGTGTTTCAATCGTCCCGGCTCTCCCCTATGATTAGAATTACCTAGCACTCTCTCAAAAGATCCTTTTCACTTAATTTAAGAAGACTTTGACTTATTTTAAGGAGTCTTATCAAGACAAATTTGCTTGTTTTCAGGAAGAAACGTCATAAAATAAGTTAACCTTTTCTTAAATGAAGTCAAATGATTTTCGTGAGAAGTTATCAGTTTTTGCAGTGGATTATTTAAATACACATATTTGCATACAATGTAGAGAATATACAGTATAAAAGTAGGACTGATATATCCTGTGAGAATATACAGTATAAAAGTAGGACTAGTATAAAAGTAGGACTGATATATCCTGTGAGAATATACAGTATAAAAGTAGGACTAAAACGTCCTGTGAGGCCAAAGATCGGAGTAGGGATACAGACTAGGACCTTTCACTTAGAAAAGGATATGCTGATGTCTCTAATCTTTAAGAAAGCCAACACTGCCAAGACTAGTATGTGAGTGTGAGTGTGTGTGTCCATTGTGTCCATGTCTGTCGGGATAGAGACACGTAAGAAGGCCATTGGCGGGCCCAACAAGTGGTCAGACACACGCCCCGCCCATTCGGCACAATAGTCCCTGCCCACTGTGACCTGGCCTCACTAGCGAAGGGCGTGGTGCCAACCGCATGCTGCCCAGGCCAACTCGAGCTCGGTCACACACACACACACACACCTACAGAGTGCAAGCAGTAGACTACTCATGCTAACTGCTAGAACAAAGTAGTAGTCAATTGACCTGTCGCTAAGCGCCACCCTTAGAACACTGATGAGCCAATGACAGTCCAGCCTCAACGGGACTCGGACATCAGCTCGGACAACTCCATAGGAAACAACAGGGAGGAGGCATAAAATGACAAATTAATGGTTATTTATGGAGTTTATTAACTCAAAAAACCCGACGGATAACCACAGTCAAACATTTTGCATGGGGGACGTGTAATACTGATAGGCGGTACCCCGAGAGGCTAGAAAACGGGGTATATTTTCATCAACAGTACCCTACAGGACGTCTCTTGCGTTTGCAACAGCTCAACGTAATATAATGTAGGCTACTAAGCCAACAACGTGGGTTTTTGCACGGTGATTTGCACGGCTACTCGCCACAACTGCTTGTCACCTTGTATGTATTCTAAAGTTTTGAATACACCCCTCCATAGCATAATTAAGTCCCTTTTGATAGCTTCTGGAGGAAAGTAAATCCTTTATCGACCAAGACGTCCTCAAAGCCTGCTTTCATATACTGTCAGCTGCCATTGTCCACAATGTATTTCTAATCAAGTCTGGTTTGTTTGTCCGAGTTTTCAGACGGTAACAATGGGGGGCGGGGCTTAGCGACAGGTCAATTGCCAGTGACTGTAATTAGCATCAGTAACAAGCCAGTGTTTCCCATACATTGACTTATTTGTGGCGGCACACCACAATATCAACATTGACCACCACACAATGATTTTCCTGGTTGTACTAAATTGTGCTTCAATCTGGTTAGAATCATAACCACACTGCACTAATTTGTTAAAAACTGTTGCATTCAGGTTCATTCTGCAAACCTACCACCACAGATAGAATTCAATTCTGTGGGAAACACTACAAACAATCACTTATTAGAACACACACCCTTTGCAAATTACTTGAAATAAACATGAGTGGGAAACCATTGCTCGAAAATGCAAAGGAAATTGTAGTCATGAAAGGAAGGGAACTATGTTTTATTATTAGCAAGGCTGACAATGACTGTCAGATCATACTACATTGACAAGGACCACTAGAGCATCATTAACAGTGGGATGTTATATCAGTAAACTGCCCGTACTTGTTTGCTCTGCAGTTGCATTATTTCATTTATGAAACATGTCAACATATGTCATGCTTATTTTTTAACTTAGATGAGGTATAGATTTCTTTTCGTGGGTACTTTCTTGGGCAGGAAAAGGGAAGCTTTTTGGGTGTAATACACACTTCATTGCACCACAGGAAACGCCCTCTCTGTATTCTCAGAATAAGAGTGGTCAGTCACACAGTATGTCTCAATCACAAATGCACTATATTAGCAACTCAGTCACACAATGCATATCACAATAACACTAACTCAGTCACACAGTATGTCTCAATCACAAATGCACTATATTAGCAACTCAGTCACACACTGCATATCACAATAACACTAACTCAGTCACACACAACACTGCATATCACAATAACACTAACTCAGTCACACACAACACTGCATATCACAATTCAACAAACTTCAAAACATCTCAGAGGCTTCATGCCTGAGCATGATGCACTGAACCTACTGTATGCTCTTAATACACATGATGGTCAGTGACTGGACACTGTGACTACATGCTTCTCTATGACACCTGCTTTAAATCCAGAGCTCATCATAAGACATCAGCCAACACCACAGAAGCAGTTACATACAGGATATGATGTCAGGGGCAGGATATCAAGAGAGGAACATTGACTGTAATGCCAGTTGTTGTATTGCGCTGTGCTGTACATGGAAACTACTAGAGGTGCAGTCCTGTGCTGGGTTCCGATTGGTTATCATCACTGAGTGAGCCTCCTACTTTGTTATAGTGCAACGTGCCATCAACAAAACACAACAAAAACCAACACAAGAAGAGAGATCAAATGTCAGAGGCCGGTGGTACAATGGAACATTGCTGACTGAACTGCACTGCATTCATACAGACCACGGTACTGATAGGGTGTTTGCCTTTGATTTCTTCTTTTCTTTTGTTTTTATTACTTTATTTAAATATAGTGCTTTCATTTACAATCCAATCATTATGACAGGTCTTCTTCTACTGCACTACTATTTAACATTTTTACATTTTGCCCTTCAAAAATAGACAATTGATTTCTTCTTTAAGGACGCTAGTTTTTGTAGTTTTGTAGAAGGCATTTTTCTTGGGATTTGGACGTTTTGAACTTTTTTGGGGCGCATTTGACTTTTTTTATGCATTACTATGAACAAATTTCCCAGACTGTGTCAAGGCTTTCCATACTTTTCCAGGCCTTGACTGGAACACAGTATTTCATAATTCCATACTTCTCCAGATCTGCCCAAGCACCCTGTACTGATGAAGTGAGTGAACTCCATCAGACCATGTGAAGAGAGTGAGCAGAGAGGGGTGATTAACCCTTAAAGGTGTAGGTTTTTAAACGTTCTAAGTTCCGCAACAATTAAAGGTTCTAAAATTCTATGTTGAATTCAATGAACCCAGATATTCTTTAGAACGTTCATTTCTCAACATTCCCGTCACACTCTTACCCTGAGCTCATTGACATCCTTGGAGTCGCTGACTGGCTGGCAGAGGTAGCTGTAGCCGGCTGCTCTAGAACCCAGGAGGAGCTGTGAGAATCAGAGAAGAAAAGAGAAAAGACCAGGTGAGAAGACAGGCGAGACCAGGTGAGAGAGCACAGGTGAGACCAGGTTAGAGCAAGTGAGGCCAGGTAAGAAGACAGGTGAGACCAGGTGAGAAGACAGGTGAGACCAGGTGTAAGAGCGCAGGTGAGACCAGGTGAGAGAGCACAGGTGAGACCAGGTGAGAGAGCACAGGTGAAAGACTAGAGGTGCGTTCAAATTTGGCAAACATTAGCGAATGTTTGTAGCGAACATGTTTTCTCTGAACAGTTAAATGTGAACGATTTGGTGTTAACATTCCATTGCAACGGTAACTGCGTTGTTACTTTTGTCAAGCTCACGTCGAGCTCCAATGGATGTTCGCAAAGAACTACCTCCTCAGACTGTTTGCGAGTGTTTGCAAACATTCGCCAAAAACTCAAGGCAAACAGTAACTTGTTTGCAAACGCCTACGTTTGGGAATTCAGGTGAGACCAGGTGAGAAGACAGGAGAAAGCACTTTAATGTTACATTCACAAAGCTGTAAATGAAATGTAACATACATTCACCGAAATGACACACTTTATACATATAAACATGTGCATGCTCCTATATACAAATGAGATGGACGGTAGTGTAAACACACACACACACACACACACACATACACATGCACATGCTAACAGCCTTGAGAGCAATAAAAATACAAAAAAATGTCAAACTATTCTTTCTGCATATGTAAACAGATCATCAACTCTATTTCTCTCTCTCTCTCTCTCACACACACACACACAGACACACACACACACAAACAAACAAACAAACATTCCACTACCCACATACAGTACTAGGGAGTAGAGTAGATCAGAGCTGAGGAGAGATGAGTAAAACAGAGTAAGGAAGAGGGTCTGGGATTCAGGATGTGTCTGTGGTGCGGCCGTAGTGTTTTACAGCCGCAGTCTGTCTGTGTGTCTGTGTTGCGCATACCTGTCAACATTGACCTGACAACTGTCTGTGTTGCGGCCGTAGTGTTTTACAGCCGTTGTCTGTCTGTCTGTCTGTGTTGCGGCCGTAGTGTTTTACAGCCGTTGTCTGTCTGTCTGTCTGTCTGTGTGCATTCTGCCTTTCGTGTGTTCAGGTCCCGCCTCCTCCTTGATTGCTGGAGTTCCTGGTAGGGCTGATTGGGCAGCCTTTTAAAGGCTCAAGTTGGCATTTGTTGCCAACAGCAGATCCGCGGTTGTGGGAATCGTGGATGACTGTGTGATATTGTGCTGTACTGTATTGTGGTGTGTTGTGAGTGTGTCTTCCACAGCTGAAGCTGTGTGTTAGTGCGTGCACAGGCAGTAGACCTGCTCATAGCCTAAAACTAATGTTGCAGTGTGTGCCAGGATCAGCAATCTACTCCCAGTGGGGAGGGTGTTTGTTTGTGTGTTTGTTTTTACTTCATACTTTAGTTTTGTTATTGTCTGGTGTTGCCGCATCTGTTCGTCTGAACTTTTATTTTCATTTAAAAATAACCCCATTCATCTTGTATGTTTACTTCCTTGCTTGTGTTTACTTTTTCTCATTAGTTTAAATAAACTGTTTAGGCCCCCGTATGCTCCTAGGCATTAAAAAGGGCTCTGTATGGCCGCACAAAATCAGAAAATACTTTCAAATATAGTTTTGTGCCTTCATGTAGATTGGACAGTTTAATGTGGGGGAGAGAGAGAGGTGGGATTGGGATTGAGAGAGGTGGGATTGGGATTGAGAGAGAGGTGGGATTGGGATTGAGAGAGGTGGGATTGGGATTGAGAGAGGTGGGATTGGGTGGGGTGGGGGGTGGGATTGGGGGAGAGAGAGGTGGGATTGGGATTGAGAGAGGTGGGATGGGGGGGATTGGGGGAGAGAGAGGTGGGATTGGGATTGAGAGAGGTGAGATTGGGGGGTGGGATTGGGGGGGTGGGGGGTGGGATTGGGAAATGACTGTAGGCCAGAGTTCAACACGGGTTCCTGTGGGGAATTTAGACCCGAATGTGGTATGGAGGCTCCTGCTGGCACCTCAGCACACACACACACACACACACGCGCCTTCTGCTGGCACCTCAGCTCCTCCCACTGCCTATGGTTTAACTTCTAGTGGACATGTGCACATACTGCTGGATGAGGGAGAGCCCTTCTGAGGCTCTGATCACACACACAGATGTACACACGCTCATGCACATACACACATGGAAACACCCTTGTTGAAGGTGGGTTGCATGCAGTTGAGGAGGACCATGCTGAAGTTGTAGACGATGAGGGTCTCTGTCTCTCTCTCTCTCTTTCACACACACACACACACACACACACACACACACACACACACACAGGCCCTCACCTCTTTGCAGATATAGAAGTTGAGGAGGACCATGCTGAAGTTGTAGACGATGAGGGTCTTGCGGAGCTGGAAGGGCTCTCTGTTCTGCATGTAGCGAGGCCCCGCCCACAGGAAGAGCAGGTACAGCTGACTTATGGCCAGAGTGGGCCATGGAGATGACATCATCGGCCATGTCTCCACCCGCTTGTCTAAAGCACGCACGCACACCCACACACACGCATATACACACGCATACACACACACACACAAATGTGTGTAAATAAGTGAGACTCTATAAATACACCTGTAAATACACTACAGTGTGCACCATATACCTGTGATGCACACACACACACACAAAATGTTTCTCGCTTTAAGACACACACGCATGTGCACATACCACACACTCAGCTTCAAGTTCATTCTGTTTCTCCCTCACCATCTCTCTTTCTATAGGTATAAGTATATATACTCTTTTGATCCCTGTATTTAACCCAATCCGTGAATTAGTGAAACACAAACAGCACACAGTGAACGCACATTGAGGTGAAGCACACACTAATGCTGGCACAGTGAGCTGCCCGCTACAGCGGCGCTCGGGGAGCAGTGAGGGGTTAGGTGCCTTGCTCAAGGGCACTTCAGCCGTGGCCCAATGGTCGGGGCTCGAACCGGCAACCCTCCGGTTACAAGTCCAGAGTGCTAACCAGTGGGCCACGGCTGCCCTAACACACACACACGCGATGCATGTGCACATACCACACAAATTCTCTCATTTTGTTTCTCCTGCACCATCTCTCTCTCTCTCTCTCTCACACACACACACACACACAAACACACACCCTTGTGCTCAACATTACTGTCAGTTTCACAGGAGGATCTTATAAAGCAGATGTTACAACACCTCATTGTTCCTGTGTGTCATGAGGTAAGGCATGCTTGCAGATTAGCTCTGATGTGATTAAGTCATTCCCCAGAGATTGAGCACAACACTCCAATCTCCTATCATTTTGCAGGATCATGTGATGGATGAGAGCACCACCATGTTTCATTGCTGCCAGTGAGTATAACACTGCTGTAAACAGCATGCCATTCCATACAATGGTTGACTCATAAGCCACAGAGGTGACTACTTATCTCTATGATAAACCCTTTATGCACCTCCACACACACACACACACACACACACACACACACACACACACACACACACACCGATATTCTGACATGCATACAGTACGTACGCACAAAGACACACACAGACACACACGCACACCCTCTCTGTCTCACCTGCTATGGTAAGACTCCATTTGTAGAAATCTACCGTGTCGTTTATCCAGTGAGTGACTGTCTCCATGCTTGCAGTCGGGGGATAACTCTCCTGCCTGTCACAGAAACATGGAGGGTGTCACAAGCTTGGGACCACAAAGGTGAAACAGCCATGCAGCTGGTTCATCGGCATCCACGACACACTATTTTTCTTTTTTTCCAGAAATACTGTGTGTGTGTGTGTATGGGTGGTAATGTCTTTAACCTGTTTGTCAAAGGTCTCTTAGCAACTTATCCTCTGTTGGAGACTAATCTGCACCAAGGGTCCACAAAACACAGCAACAACTCAGCACATTCATTAAAACATAATTTGTTACACTAAAACTTCAACCAATGAGGCCATTTCCTCTGCCACTGAAGGCCTCTGAGAGTTCTACAGTTCAATAACGGAACACTTCGCCATAACTGCACAGAACATGCAGAAGGTCCCAGTGATATTCCTTCTGTGTTGAGACTGTCTGCTAAGGCTCTGTTGTCCATGGTGACAGAATTGTAAGTTCATTACAAAGGATTGAGCTCTGCTAACATAAGAAGGATTCTATCTCTCTTTCTCTCTCCATCTGTGTGTGTCCTCAGTTCTTCCTCTCTTCCCTCCCTCACACACACACACACACACACACAATGTGGTTATGCCACCCAGGATGTAAAATAGGGACACAAATGTGTAGACAAGTAAGCTAGTCACCCACGTAGGCCTCCATTAGAAAGGAATGTTACCCAAATGCCCTGTCGCTACTCTTAGACACAAAAAGGGAACAGCACTCCATTAGCCTACATGTTCGGTTGCCTTGTAATACAGATAGGCAAATGCCCCATCCACTTTTCGTAATCTTGCAGTGTGGTAATTCTAACTGTATTATTTATTAGCTGGTGGGCTATCCTTGTTGTTAGCATCAATTATGAACGAGAACTTTGGGTAGTCCTGGCGGCTACAAGTGGACGCTGACTTGCGAGACTGATAACATGGTGGTGTTGGGTGTCAGCGCCACGCACGTCTTTTCCCCCTGGGTGCCCCCAAACAGGTCACACCATCTAACTATTTTGTTAACGTGTTGTTGAAGATCACTGCAATTTTAAAACGTGACTTTGGTGTGTGGAATACACTGAAGCTATCTAACAATTGCATATTAGCGTCACATTAGACCAAGGGAGAGGCAACAGGACTGTTTTTTTTTTTTTAAAAACATAAAAACAGGCCGGACAGTGCGCGGGGTGACCGAAACACAAAGCCTCGGGGCGCGTGTGTCAGCAGGTTTGTCGCGGACATATCAGGCTGCTTAATTCCATTTGATCTACGAGCTTAAATGTAAGTACACAGGCTGGCCAAGCCCGACCCACATCCTCTCGGGGTAACGTTTACAACGATCGTGCACCAGTGCGGCCTTTAGACCTTTAAACCAGCCGACGCTTCACAAAGGCGAACTGCTCAAAAAGAAACATGTTTTGTTTCCCCTTCCATGAACCAGTCACTCGCAGTATAAACAATTTAGCATGTGGTGGCCATATACCCACCAAAAGCCGGATGCGACTGAGCAGTACGTGCTCGGCACGGTCTGCCCAGGGTTGCAACAAGTTGAATGAACGAAGTCTAGCCTATCCCCTTTTCCACAGAAATCAACATTGTTGATGGAACTCTGCTATGTAAGCATATAGTCAACTGCCTGACCAAAATCCAAACCTAATAGTGAATGCCAACGTGCAAGAGCATATGCGAGCCAATCCTGCTTGAAGTCACGAAGACTTGCAATAGTTGTCTAATCCCATATTCTCATAGGCTATATATGTGGACACCTGCATGTGTTTTAACACTGCTGTAGACACAAAGTTATCTCTGTGTAGCCTAAAAAGAACACACAGGCAGTCTGACGTAATCGGTTACTAAGCTACTGCGTTCATTTCCTGAAAATGAATAAGACTAAACGGGTGATAGGCCTGTTTATACGTGGCCTATCGTGTCAATTAGTGGACTGCAATGCCGAAGTGGTTAAGAACGCAGGTCTAATTTTGTTGCAATATATTGGAGATTTTGAGACATGAAGCTTATCATTCTTACCTTATTTAGATCACACTCTCCTTTGATACATCCGGTGAGATGCCGGGGACTTCCAATAATGTAATTAAATTGCAATGCGGCTAAAACAACGCAGCGTTACGGTAGACCTACATATACTGAAGCGTTTACAGTGCGTCATGAAATAAGGGATTTGTCAGAAACCCACACAGTACAAAAAAGCTAAAGAAATGTAACTAAATAGCTGTTTCCACGAGGTCCGTTAGTGCGTGTGCGCGCATCCCCTTTCCTCACGACCGGGGAGACCGGTGCAGCCCATATGGGAGCGCGCATGTGCGAACGGGACAAGCCTGGCGTGGGAGGATGAGTGCGCTGAAGCTAGCTGTTGAAGGGTTAATTGAATAGTCCCTGAATAGCCGTTCCTAGATCAGCTCTTAAGTTCAGTCTTCGGTGACGAACCCGATAGACTATTAATGAACCGGAGAGGCAGATGGGAGGCGAAGTTTTCTTAAGCAGGAATAGCGGCTTAACCTTTAAACACTGTTCGTTGCTTCCCCCCTTAATTTACTGCTCTTAAATACCAATACCATGACAAAAAGTATTATTTAATAGAACATTTGTTGTAAAGAGAGCCTTATTAGAACATTAACATCTACAAAATGTGTGTGGGTTTGTGGGTGTGGGTGTGTGTCTTTGTATGTATGGAACACTGGTGGTTCACATGCACCAGTGGCAAGATGACAACATGAACTGTGTGTGTCTGTGTGTGTGTGAGAGAGAGTGGGTGTAAATGTGTGTGTGTGTGTGTGTGTGTGTGCATACATGCATGTGTGTGCAAACATTGGTGGTTCACATGCACATGTGGCAACATGACAACATGAACTGACAACATGAACTGAGTGTGTTTGCGTGTACTGTGTGTGTGTACATGTGTGTGTATGTGTGTGTGTGTGTCTGTGTGTGCGGGGTGTGTAGGGTGTGTTGTGTGTGTGTGTGCTTCTGTGTGTGCGTGCATGCATGTACATGCATGTGTGTGCGAATATTGGTGGTTCACATACACAAGTAGCAACATGACAACATGAACTGACAACATGAACTGTGTGTGTGTGAGTGGGTGTACATGTGTGTGTGTGTCTGTTTGTGTGTGTGTAGGTGGGTGTGTTTCTGTATGTGCATGAATGCATATGTGTGCAAACATTGGTGGGTCACACGCACAAGTGGCAACAACTGAGTGTGTGTGTGTGTATGTGTGTTTGAGTGGGTGAACATGTGTGTGTATGTGTGTCTGTTTGTGTGTGCGTATATGTGTGTGGGGGTGTGTGTGTGCTTCTGTGTATGCATGCATGCATGTGTGGGAACATTGGTAATAAGTTGTAGGAGTGTGTGTAAGGAGATGTCTTTCATCTCCTGGATGAAAATTATACTCTTTCCCATTCATTTCCTATAGCGTTGATTTTTGACCGTAAACAAAAAAAGTGTTTCTAAGTTGAATAAATCACTCAGAATTCAAAGAAAGTAGTCACAGTAGGCTACGGACTTTTGGTGACAGAGCCTTCTGTGTTGCTGCCCCAACCCTTTGGAACAGTCTACCTCTCCATATCCGCCAAGCCCCCTCACTGGCTACGTTCAAAAAGCACCTAAAATCACCTTTATTCACTGAGGCCTATGGTCCTTAACCACCCTGCCCCCCAACCCCACTTCTACCCCCTCCTCTCTTCTCCCCTCTATTCCCCTGCCCTATCTCCTTTTGTAAAGCGACCTTGGCTTACTTGAAAGGCGCTATATAAAACCAAGTTATTATTATTATTATTTATTACAATAAATTCTATGTGTTGAAGGATATCATAAGATCTTGAGTCAATCTGATGAAAAATGCCATATTTATGGTACAGGGAATGTGTAAATCGGTCATTTTTGACCGGAACAGTGGGCCAAGTGTAGCCTGCAACATTCATGTAGCCTAATAGGCTAATAGGGTAGATAGGCTACTCAATTAACCTACGAACAACCTGACTGGTTGGACAACGTGAGTTGCAAGTGGTAACCAAATAGACCAATCCACCTCAACATATATATTAGAATAAGGATGATTCTAATTATGTATATCATTATGAATAATAAGACGTATTTGCTATAACAGAGTGCATTTCTCAGTATTGCTTAATTAAACAAGACATGGCATGTTCTGTTCACGCCCAGTTAGAGTTATGGCTTTTAGGCCCTATACGCCAAATTACTGTGCCACTGGGTTTGCTGCACGCCTAAATATGGCTCAGTTCGCCTCTGTTACATATGCATACGTCCTAGTGTTAACGCTACATTTATTGTGTTGCTTCAAGGTGCAATGCACCAAGAGCCTGATTTTGTACAGGAGCAAACTGCCTCAACGCCCCTTCCTCATCGTTGGTTCAGTGCGCAAAAGTTGGACCCTGGGCACTCACGGCTCCTTCCCTTCTCAAGTATTTCATGTTTAATGTTTGGTGGGCACAAATTAATTTTGCACTGAATTGAATTAAAATAACCAATATACTTAGTTAGGTCCAAACTACTAATTCAACAGTTGTATTGTGCTGGTAATTGCGTCATGCACAGTTGACCACTTGATGGCAGCACTTCATTAGGCTACTATAAATCGCAAGGATCTGGTGTGCTGCACTCGAAAACACGTCCTCAAATAAACTCTTTAAGGTAAAACTGGTTTTAACCACAACATGTACTTGAAACAACACCAAATGTATGCTATGGGGATATTTAAAGTTAAGACAAAATGCCTTTAATTTCTCCCAATATGTTTGTCTGTGGTAGACAGTACAACTCCCCAATGGTGCATCTATAATTTCCCCTCGGATTTTACTATTAAACAAAACATTTTGTAATAAAAATAAGAAATAAGAAACTGCAGCGCTGCTAAAAATAAAGTGATAAAAATGCTGGACAGAGAGAAACTGCCAATTTAAAATATGGGTAGGCCATAGAGTTTTTCAATAAACATACTAATATTTCCACTTCTGAGGAATGCTGCGGTTTTATTATTATTATTATTATTATTATTATTATTATTATTATTATTATTATTATTGTATCATAGCTGACAAACACGAATGCAAGCCATAAGATTTTCTATTGATAATAGCTAAATAGACTATGCACAAGTAAATCGGTCTAAACTTTTTTTGCTGGATTGTTTTGGACATGCTGTAAAAATACCTTGGCCAATTGCATGATTTGTGTTTGGGCCCTAAAAAAAAAAGCATATTTTACAGTGCCCTAATTTTCACTAATTATGAACCAAAACACTTCTTTTTAAACTATTCTTTGACTATTGCCCTTCTATGCTTTTATCAGCTATTCCTGTTTGCTTTTGTTTATGTAAAGCACATTGAATGACCTCTGTGTATGAAATGCGCTATATAAATAAAGTTGACTTGACTTGACTTTATTTTGGACTGTTACTCACTTAGCTAGGGCAATTAGTTTTACATAGGCCATCTTGAGACATCTGCAAATACCATTTTACTGACAGAGGGCTGAAGTATGATTAAGGAGGATGTGGATGATGTGGGCTTAGAGATGTTGCTCTTGGAGATGTGGATGTGGGGGTGCTCTCTGTGAAATATTACGGATGTCTACTGCAAGGAGCACTAAGAGAGAGAGAGTTGGACAGAAACAAACACACACACACACACACACACAGAAACACACACACACACACACACACAGACACACACACACAAGGAGCGCTAAGAGAGAGAGATGCTGGACAGAAATGAAACCTGTGCAAGAATGTGTTTTAGAGGATTAAATAACAGGGCTAAAATAAAGACATCACACACACAACACACACACACACACACACACACACACACACACACACACACACACACACACTAACACAAAGCTAACTGGTACAATGCATAAAATTGCAAAATGTTAAAACATGTACGTACATGGCGCTGTACATTAATTTGCAAAAGAGAACATCTAAAGTGTTGGAAAGTAAATGAGTGTGAGAGTGAATGAGTGAATGAGTGTGTGAGAGGGACAGAAAGGGTGAGTCAGAGAACAAATGAGGGGAGGGATATGACTAATAGACAGGAAATTGGTTTGAGAGAGAGAGAAGAAGAGAGAGAAGGATTTGACAAACAATAAATTAGTTTGAGAGAGAGAGAAGGAGAGAGAGAAAGAGAGAGCGCTTTGACAAACAAAATGAATTAGTTTGAGAGAGAGAAGGAGAGAGAGAGAAAGAGAGAGCGCTTTGACAAACAAAATGAATTAGTTTGAGAGAGAGGAGAGACAGAGAAAGAGAGAGCGCTTTGACAAACAAAATTAATTAGTTTGAGAGAGAGGAGAGAGAGAAAGAGAGAGCGCTTTGACAAACAAAATGAATTAGTTTGAGAGAGAGAGGAGAGAGAGAGAAAGAGAGAGCGCTTTGACAAACAAAATGAATTAGTTTGAGAGAGAGAGAGAGAGAGAAAGAGAGAGCGCTTTGACAAACAAAATGAATTAGTTTGAGAGAGAGAAGGAGAGAGAGAAAGAGAGAGCGCTTTGACAAACAAAATGAATTAGTTTGAGAGAGAGAAGGAGAGAGAGAGAGTGAGACAGAGCGCTGTGACAAACAGAATAAATTTGTTTGAGAGAGAGAGAAGGAGAGAGAGAGCGAGACAGAGCGCTCTGACAAACAGAATAAATTAGTTTGAGAGAGAGAGAAGGAGAGAGAGAGTGAGACAGAGCGCTCTGACAAACAGAATAAATTAGTTTGAGAGAGAGAGAAGGAGAGCGAGAGAGGGCGCTGACAAACAGAATAAATTAGTTTGAGAAAAAGAGAGAGAAAGTTGGACAGAAACACACACACACACACACAGACAGAAACACACATACACAGACACACACACACAAGGAGCGCTAAGAGAGAGAGATGCTGGACAGAAATGAAACCTGTGCAAGAATGTGTTTTAGAGGATTAAATAACAGGGCTAAAATAAAGACATGAGGGCCTGAGTTCGGCGGCGATATAGGTAGCGCGAAGCTATGTCAAGGTAGAAACACTGAAATGGACAAGACCTCTCCGATGAAGTGAAATTGAATGAACCAATCACATGCAACCAGTGTTTAATTCTAATCAATCTTTTATTAATAACATTTAGTCTGACTCAGATCAGTTGTCTCAAAGGTCTCTGTCTATGTCATCCATGTGCTTACCAGCTCAAAGACACACACACACACTCCCAGTCTCCCAGAATACAAAACATAATATTTGATTGAATAAATGGCAGAAAGTGTTGGCAGATTGAATTGCAATACTTCCTCCGTGTATCGGGCGCGTGCCCAGCGTTCATCGTAAAAACAGGGACACTAATATTGTGTAGTGGCCTACATCTGCCTACGTAGCATTACCTCTGCAGCCAATTAGGACTCAATACAGAGCCTTTTCCTGGAACGCTACTTTCTGAGCCTGCAAGCAACCACACAAATGATGGCCTCAGAAATGATGGTGAAGTTGGAAGTTCCCTGCAATGCAGAGAGACTCTAGAGAATACAATGGCACTGTAGGCACACACACACACACACACACACACACACACAGACACAGACACACACACACACACACACACTGAATCTAATATTCATGCATCAACTTTTTGTTTTGAATTGTATTCGTGTGTGTTTGCATGATAGGGGATTCCATGTATCTGTGTTGTGTCTGCTTTTGTCATGGATTTGGCTGCAGGAGAAAGAGTAACACAGTGAAGATGTGTGTGTGTGTGAGTCAGTGCGTCTGTGTGTGTGTGTGTGTGTGTGTCTCATTCCCTTTCCTCATAGAGGATCGAAACAGCCTGATACTCTCACACTGTTGCCTCAGATAGAAATGTTGCCTCAGATTGCCTCACTGTTGCCTCAGATAGAAATTAGCTACTTTGAGCCTCGTAAATGGTGTAAAACAGTGATTTATTTGTGTGGCTAGGCCAATGCCCGAGGCACCCCTATCGAAAAACTTTTGGTAGCATCGGCTAACTAGCGCCAGATTTCTGAGTGCAGGGGACAAGCCGAGATGAGCTATGAGACACGTTCACACTCGGTATCATGTTTCAACACACTTTAGGTCAATATCACACCGGAATTCTCCTTTAAGTTAGTGTTACACGGGAAGTCTATTTCCATCTGTAGTCCTTAAAACCATGTTCAGTTATTGGATACATTTTCACCCTGTACAGAAACAGGCTTTCATAAATATACCCTTTAATGGAGTCTTTCAACACACTAAGCAGGATCACTGGCTTATGTACAACCTGGCAACCTGTTGCCATGCCTTTCAACGCAGGCACTGCTGACATACAGTACACACAACTCTCTCTCTCTCTCTCTTTCTCTCTGTGTGCGAGTGTGTGTGTGTGTGTATGTGTGTGTGTGTTACGTCCCCCAGCTCTGGTGTCCGTCCCTACACATGTGTTTGGCAACCCCGGGTGGCTGCTGTCTTTCTCTTTTGCCTAGTTACCCTAGATGCACACAGTTGCGTTGCGTTACTGCAGGCCGGTGGGTTTTCCCAACAGTCGGGGGGTGTGTACTGTGACTTGATAACCGTAATTTGATTGGCTGGTGCCTTGCGTTGCTGTCCGTTGGTGCAGCAAAAGTTGAACATTTCTCAACTTTTTTGACGGAGGTGACAGGAGCAAAGCAACAGAACGGAACCACAATTCGCTTTGGCAACGGATGACGTAAGCCAATGTAAAGTGAGCGAGATGCGTCTCCAGCTCTGCAGTCAAAGCAAGCGTCTGTGAGCTCTGTTACAGGTGAAGATCCGCACACTGTAGAACTCCCATTAAAGTATTTTCATTTTAGTAACGTTTCAAGCCCTTACAGTATACAGCGGAATTATACTTGCTCCGGTTAGTAGTACTGCGCCGAAAAGTAAACATAGAAGCGCACTCCAATGGGGATACCTAGTAGTAGCCTTGGTAATATCAGTATGCCGATGCGTTGCTTAAATGCCTACTACCAACTTTAGGGAACAAAGTATAACTATTGCAACGCGATGCGAGGGTAGTTGTATTTCTTACACTAATCTACCAACACAGACATTTACATCGATTGTCTGGAATCTGCCTCGGGTGTACTTTGGAGTGGGTAAGACTGTTTTTAGTGGCAGGCTAACACATACCGATGACTTGCGCTAGCCTAGCACCTGCGAACTCTGCAATTAGAAGGACTGGATGAAACGTGTTGAAAACAGTCTCCACTGATAAATATTACACTTGCTTACTTGGAAATGAGGTCCTATGTCCAAAATCCTGAAAGGGTGGTGTCCGACTGCCTGTAACAGTGTGTGTGTGTTCAAATCACAACAATAGCTTTGACACACACTAAATTGTATAAATTTATGTTGTACACAATATGTTTTGTGTGTGTGTGTGTGTGTGCATGCATGTGTGTGTGTAGCTTTGATGTGTGTGTGTGTGTGTGTGTGTGTGTGCATGCATGTGTGTGTGGTAGCTTTGATATGTGTGTGTGTGTGTGTGTGTGTGTGTGTGTGTTCCTCCATTTCATAACCACCCAATGTGCAGAGCCGGACAGTAACGGAGTACATTTACTTGAGTACAGTACTTGAGTACAATTTTCAGGGATCTACTTTACTCGAGTATCATTTTTGGGGAGTACTCATGACTTTACTCAAGTACATTTGAGAGGCAAATATTGTACTCTTTACTCCACTACAATTCTATCCATAACCGTGAGTACCCGTTACTTCTTCCAAAAAAAAAAAGAAAAATTTAGGAAACCCTCAATTTGTTGTTTCCCTCTCAAACGTGATTGGATTGTGCAGGCGCCACTGATTGGGACAGCCTATCAGCAATCACCTTCAGCTTTCCGCCAAAGTCAACTCCATGGTCAGATTTAGATAAGAGACGAAACCATGGACGAAACAATAGAAAAAAGACGCAGCAGGTCCATCCCGGAAATGTGCCAAGCTGTGGCCCCACCTCGCCAGACTATTTCAATTTTCTGAACAAGTTAACACAAGCTTCAAGTGTTTCAATTACAAAATAGTATTTTTCTAATACGTATTTTATATACATGTATTAGAAATACTGCCCATCCCTGACGACATGGTAAAAAGATGAAAATGGCTTGATTTTACTTTAAAGTGCCCATATTATGAAAAAAACACTTTTTCTGGGATTTGATGTGTTTTTGTGTGTCTATGGTGCTTCCACACGCATACAAACTTGGAGAAAAAAACATCCATGCTGTTTTGAGTGAGATAAGGGTTTCTGGATGTATCCTGCCTTCAGCCTCCAGGGTGAGCTGGTCAAAATCGGCAAGGCTATAGCCTACTAGATGGCTAGTTGCCAAGGCTACATGAAAAGACCAAACTACCAAAATCTACATATTTTATTTTCACAATTTCTATCTATAGGCCTTCCTTATTTGTTGTACTGACATTATTGTATAGGCTAAAGTTTGTTTGGGGCCTTCGGATGCCTCCCTGACATGACTTTTTGCAAGTTGGGATGTCTGCAGTATGTTGTAGGCTACTGAAGTTCCACTTTTAGATAGCTAGCTAGCAAGCTAAACGTTTTACATAGAGATTATGGTAAGTGTTAGCAAGGGGCTAAATTCGTCCTGTCAACACTGGGGCATTGGAAACAAATTAGGTTGGTAGTG
Organism: Alosa alosa; assembly: GCF_017589495.1. Classification (NCBI taxonomy): domain Eukaryota; kingdom Metazoa; phylum Chordata; class Actinopteri; order Clupeiformes; family Clupeidae; genus Alosa; species Alosa alosa. Next base: position 23,750,199 of record NC_063196.1, read on the forward strand.
TACATAGTTTCGGCATGAGTCAATTACATATACACATTTCTTCATAACCATTGTGTTAGTAAAAGGATTGAATGTCCTGTGAATCAATATGTAACGTGTGACTAGCATCTAGCTGTCTTTCCCATTGGAATCAATAGCCACGTTTGCATAGACATTTTTATTTAAATCTGATTGAAATGAATCTGATTAAAGATTTCGACTGACTTGTTTACATGGACGCTAAATAATCTAATTGTCAATTATTGACCAAGATAATATTACAGTGCTTCATCTGAGAAGATGCAGTTCTGTAGCCTAACTATACTATGTAAAACGAAGGTGTAGTAGATGTTAGGGGATTTTGAATTGGCGTGTTTCAGACGTTGCATAATCAACACCACCTCTCCGCACCAAGCCTACAAGTTCAACTTTGTTTTTTAAGCCTCCATATCTCAGAAAATAATGTAGATACAAGCTTAAACCTTTGCACAGTAGTTGTTGGGTAATATTTAGCATTATTGACATAAAGTATGAAGCACAGCCAAGATGGGCAGGCGAGGCTGGAGGCATTTGTTGATTTGGCACGAATGACCCTGGTAACAGTTAATGGAGTGGGGCGTGGGTAAGTGAGCAGCAGCTCATTAATATGTAATGAGCAGCAGAAACAGCACACTTTGAAAGGGACTGAAAAAGAGTGTATTAGAGGTAGGCAAGAATCTTTTCCTACAAGCTATTTCCAGCAAACAACTTCAGAAACATGTTTTCTGGAACTCATAGACCTATTTTAACTTGTTGAAAAATAGTCATAATATGGGTACTTTAAATTCCTTTTACATTCTCAAGGGTATTAACATTTTTCATAACTCCATGTAGGACGTTTCTGTACATAAATGTAAGCACTGTGGCAGTAGTAATGCAATATTTAGAAAATGTAGGCTACTCTTGTACTCTTGATACTCAAGTACTTTTAAAAACAAGTACTTCAGTACTTTTACTTAAGTAGACATCTGACTGTTGTACTTTTACTTGTACTTGAGTAAAATTTAGCAAAGGGTATCTGTACTTTTACTCGAGTAATGAAGCTGTGTACTCTGTCCGCCTCTGCCAATGTGGAGCGGCCACTGGTCAGGTTCAAAGCTCTGCATCAGTACCCTCGCCATTAACCGGCCGTGACTTGGCCACAACAGGCTTGGGAAATTTTAACTGAGAGTTTCTTTCCCACTTCATTAAAATCTAATCAGAGCAAAGTGCTTTCCGTTGAGTTCTCACAGTGCATTGCCATTGTTTGGGGAGGCATGGTCATCCTGTTAATATTTTATGAGCATTTTTACAGCAAAACACACATGCACACACACACACACACACACACACACAAATAATGCCTATACAAAGAAACATACATGGGCATAAACACACACGCACACGCACTCTCACATACACACTCACACACATGCACACACACATAGTCTTTTTGATGTGGGAAGGATCTTGCCGATTCCTCCGAGACCCACAATGGCAGAACCTGTAGTTGATTTTCAGTCTACTGGTGCTCTACTGGTGTTCTGTGGCACGCGGTTCTGCTTGTCTGCCAGACTGTGGCTGTTTCATATTTGTGCTATGAAAGGTTTTCACATGCCATGCAGTTTTGAGTCCACATAATTTAGATTGACCATAAAAGGAGGTGCTCACCATTGAAGCCCATTCCGTCAGCAATACTGAGAGAGAGGTGTTGTTGGCCTGGTTCTGCCTCTCATCTTATTGAGCAGGCTCACGATGTCCGAGTAGAAGACGCTAACGTGACAATGAACGCTCCAGCTCCTGTCTGGTCCGATTGCCTGCCAGGGTTTTTGGCTCATTAATATGCCCCCAGAGTGTAGCGCTGTATAGCTGTCTCATGAATATGCCCTCAGAGTGTAGCGCTGTAGCTGGCTCATGAATATGCCCCCAGAGTGTAGCGCTGTAGCTGTCTAACTGTTGGCTGCAGCAGCTTGAGCTTGGTAGAACCAACTGTTTTCATTTTTCTTTTCATACCAACAGTGCTCAGTGACCTTGAAAAAACAGAGATCTACAGTATGTGACAAATGGCCAGTTACCTTTTCATATCCAACAGAGATCTATGTGACAAATGGCCAGAATTCTCCTTTACAGTAAGTGTGAGTTCCCTTTTCATATCCAACTGAAAAAGATGCCCAGTGTCTGCCCGCCAGATGTGGTCACTCACACGGTACGTATCAATCCCATGCCTACTGATGATGTCACGGTACGTATCAATCCCATGCCTTCTGATGATGTCACGGTACGTATCAATCCCATGCCTTCTGATGATGTTTCCAAATTGGAGCAAATAGAGGCTGGTCCCAGGAGGGACCCTTGGGGAACCCCACATGTAGTCGCAGTGGTAGCAGAGGAGTGGTCACCGAGGGGGACAAACAACTCTACTAGATTAATAAATCCTAAACTGTTGAGCCAGAAAGACCAACATGATTCTGCAACCCTGCCGAGAGGAATAATATGATCTACAGCATGGGTCAGCAACAGGTGACCAGCTAGCAATATTAGTTGGCCCACCAGATTATTCTGGTGGTCCGATTTTTGTTATCATTTTTATTTTACAGTATCTATTTATAAATAGCCTATTCACCAATCAGTAGGGGTGTGCATTGGCACTGCCCTCACAATTCGATTCGATTACAATTCACCAGGTAACGATTCGATTCAATTCGATTCTACGATGCATTGCGATGCATCAAAATTCTACTGCACACAACAAGGCAAATTATGAGGTCATGAGGCAATACAAGCAGTCAGATATTGAACAACAGATTTTATTGGCCGCTATGTGTGTATTATCACTCTCCTGTATCTTTGACATAAATTATTGTCATTAAATAAAATAAAAAATGTACAGGGTATTGAATGTGGCATTTTAAAAAGTTTAATAATTTAAACACATTGTAAAACTTAAAGCCCACATTTGGACGGCTAACTGTACAGGGGACTGCTTTACACCCTTCTGTTCGGTAAGGTCAGCTGTTTATTCTGATATATGGTTTGTTATGTGTTGAACGAAGGGTTCGTGAAGTATCCCACTGATATGAATGGGTAGGGAGATGGGCGCAGAACCTTCAGTAGAATTTATGATTAAATTGAATTATATTATTTACTTTTCTCATGAACCGTTCACCACAGCAATTAACGGCTAACATCGTTTAAAAGCTGAGAAAAAGCTCTTTCATGTGATGTGATAGGCTACTTGTGATGTCTGTGTGATGAGTAGGCTCGTTTGCGAGTAGTTCAACTGAGAAGAATGGGTGAATTTGGATGCACTTTCTTTCTTGCCGTGCGCTGTCACTTTCTCAACTGCATAAAAGACTAAATTAATTTGAGCTGTGAATGCTTATTTTGACAGGCCATAGGCTAAATAAAAATCGTTATTAGTCGGATGCAAAACAGAATATCGAAATAAGGGGACACCAAGGCCACCGTGGCCTGTAAACCTCTGATTTTCAAAGGGGCATCACAGCCACCTCAAGGGGCAACGATGGCCATGGCCGTCGTGAAATTCCTACCCTGCACATACTGCACACACAGTAACGAAGCCAACTCAGGATGGCAACGATGGCCATGGCCGTCGTGAAATTCCTACCCTGCACATACTGCACACACAGTAACGAAGCCAACTCAGGATGCCAACGATCGACATGGTTTGTGAAGTTAGTTGTATTGCCAACGTGCTTGATTTTAGTGTGGCAGGTTTTACACACCGTGTACGTCTTGTCTAGTTTCCCATTAACTTCGTAGAATCTGAAATGTTCCCAGATGTCCGCTTTCCAAGCTTTGGGTGCGTTTTTTAATTACCTGTCTATCGCGGTCATCTCCCTTCGTCATCTTGATTCTTTAGTGTTGTTGTTATGCTAGCTAGTGCTGCCGCTTAGCATGTAGCTACAGGCTGCGCATGTCATTACAACGTTGCTCCGGATATGCCCCCAGAAGTAATTGAAACTTCACAACTTTATTGTCCACTCAAGTCCGCCAGAAAATAAACAGTGACATAATCGATTATGGCCCGTTGCCGCATCGATGCTGAATCGTGCATGCCCCGCATTGCAATGCATCGCCAAATCGATTATTGTTGACACCACTACCAATCAGACCGCGGGATCTTAAACAAATATGAGAAAGAACACCAGAACGCACTAGGTTTCTGCTATTCTGTGCATAGCCCTCTGCAAGCACTTCAATGTTGCACTTTCGTGCCTCTGTCTGGAGGGGATAGGCCACCTTGAAAGTGCCATTCTCCCAGCTAACTCCTAGCTGTAGATCGAAGGCCAAAGTTACCTGCCAACCCCTGATCTACAGAATCAAAAGCAGCACGGAGGCATGACAGGTGTGTTTAGCTGTCCTTCATATGACCAAATGCCTTGCATATCAGTTTATAGATACAGCGCTAGCTAATAAACATGCTTCAAAAGTGGCAAATGGCTCTCCATGGCCTTTTAAAAACATTTACGGTTAAAATAAACAAAAACTGGACACTGCATTCTCATTATAAAATAATGTATAAGTGAACAGTCAACATAACCATAAACATCACAAGGAGTAACTAGGTAATTACTTTTCTGTGAGGGATTAACAACTTGCTTTAAAGTAGGATTTATAGAGTTTTATTGGCTGTAAACACTGGAGTTAATTTTATGAAAAATCTTGGCAACATAAACAACAAGCCAGAGACCCATATGCTGCTGGGCCGCTCAGTCCAAGTCAACTATCTAAAATATCTCAAGATGAAACTTAATAATGAAAACTACATTCTAACTTTGAGCAATACTTCATTATTATATAAAATATATTATTTGTCTTAATGGAGTGTTTTACCTTGCATATGACATCAGCCAGTTAGAGGATTATTGATTTATTACTTGCTTATATTATTTTGTGAAGTGCATGGGGACCACGCTGCATGTTGATTTATTTAATTCATTTATATCTCATTTATTTTTACAGAAATTCTGTTCTATAGAAAGAGTCTTATTCCTTTAACAGTGACCTAAGCCACTGTCACAAACCACAAATCCTCAACTCTCTCTTGCCCACACGCACTCACATACATTCACGCACGCACGCACACACACACAGATTGTCATCCTGCCAATACATGCTGTGCTCTGGGTGTTCCTTGGACGTCAGAGGGGAAATCCTGTCAGTGATGCCAACCTGTCTCCCAGCTGCCCAGGGGTCAGAGGGCCAACCCCTAGTCAGCAATCTCATGTCCCTTCACTCCACGTACCCATGATTCACACACACACACACACACTCACACGCGCGCACGCACACACACACACACACACACAACCCCGAGTCAGCAATCTAATGTCCCTTCACTCCACTTACCCATGATTCACACACACACACACACACATACTGTACACACACACACACACACCCACACACACACATATTCACGCATTCACCCATGGTTCACATTTCAAAAAGACACAGAAAGATAGTAAAATGATTTTCTATAGAAAAAGAAATTAATGAGATTGATGAATGTGCATGTGACACACTGTATGCAAATTAAGTTGTGACTGTACATATCACACTCTCTCTCATCCACACCCTCTCATCTATTCTCTCTCATCTACACCCTCTCATCTATTCTCTCATCTACTCTCATCTACTCTCTCTCATCTACACCCTCTCATCTACTCTCTCATCTACACCCTCTCATCTACTCTATCTCATCTACACCCTCTCATCTACACCCTCTCATATCCACACCCTCTCATCTATTCTATCTCATCTACACCCTCTCATCTAGTCTCTCTCATCTACACCCTCTCATATCCACAGCCTCTCATCTACTCTCATCTACACCCTCTCATATCCACACCCTCTCATCTACTCTATCTCATCTACACCCTCTCATCTACACCCTCGCATCTACACCCTCTCATCTACACCCTCTCATATCCACACCCTCTCATCATCTACACCCTCTCATCTACTCTCTCTCATCTACACCCTCTCATCTACTCTCTCTCATCTACACCCTCTCATCTACTCTCTATCTCATCTACACCCTCTCATCTACACCCTCTCATATCCACACCCTCTCATCTATTCTATCTCATCTACACCCTCTCATCTACACCCTCTCATCTACACCCTCTCATCTACACCCTCTCATATCCACACCCTCTCATCTATTCTATCTCATCTACACCCTCTCATCTACTCTCTCATCTACACCCTCTCATATCCACACCCTCTCATCTACTCTCTCTCATCTACACCCTCTCATATCCACACCCTCTCATCTACTCTCTCTCATCTACACCCTCTCATATCCACACCCTCTCATCTACTCTATCTCATCTACACCCTCTCATCTACACCCTCGCATCTACACCCTCTCATCTACACCCTCTCATATCCACACCCTCTCATCTACACCCTCTCATCTACTCTCTCATCTACACCCTCTCATCTACTCTCACATCTACACCCTCTCATCTACTCTATCTCATCTACACCCTCTCATCTTCACCCTCACATCTACACCCTCTCATCTACACCCTCTCATATCCACACCCTCTCATTTACTCTCTCATCTACTCTCTCATCTACACCCTCTCATCTACTCTCTCTCATCTACACCCTCTCATCTACTCTATCTCATCTACACCCTCTCATCTACTCTCTCATCTACTCTATCTCATCTACACCCTCTCATCTACACCCTCTCATATCCACACCCTCTCATCTACTCTCTCATCTACTCTATCTCATCTACACCCTCTCATCTACTCTCTCTCATCTACACCCTCTCATCTACTCTATCTCATCTACACCCTCTCATCTACTCTCTCATCTACTCTATCTCATCTACACCCTCTCATCTACACCCTCTCATCTACTCTCACATCTACACCCTCTCATCTACTCTATCTCATCTACACCCTCTCATCTACACCCTCGCATCTACACCCTCTCATCTACACCCTCGCATCTACACCCTCTCATCTACACCCTCGCATCTACACCCTCTCATCTACTTTATCTCATCTAAACCCTCTCATCTACTCTCTCTCATCTACACCCTCGCATCTACACCCTCTCATCTACTCTCTCTCATCTACACCCTCTCATCTACACCCTCTCATTTCCACACCCTCGCATCTACACCCTCTCATCTACTCTATCTCATCTACTCTCTCTCATCTACTCTCACATCTACACCGTCTCCGTCCTCTTTCTGTCTATGTCAGTAGCTCTATCACAGTTAAGCTCAAAAGTGCCTTATTGCTGACAAGAATCTGTGAGCTCTCTCTCTCTCTGCACTGTCTGAAAAGTGATTGGGTATTACAACCTGTCAATCATGCAGGTGAATGGGAGGCGGAGCATCAGAGGCTGCCACTAGAGTA
>NC_063196.1:23762604-23770104 GCF_017589495.1 Alosa alosa
AAGCCAGCACACATGCTGAGGGGCAAATAAGATTACAGACAGCAGACACAGCTGTTCTCTCTCCTTCACACACACACACACACACACACACACAAAGTAATAAAACAACGAGACACGTTGAGTACAATGAGTACGTTTTCCACCCAACACACATGAATGCAGTCACTAACATGCACATGCACACACAGTCAAACACACTTTTACACACAAGGGGCAGCCGTGGCCTACTGGTTAGTGCTTCGGACTTGTAACCGGAGTGTTGCCGGTTCGAACCCCGACCAGTAGGCACGGCTGAAGTTCCCTTGAGCAAGGCACAGATTTAAGATTAATTTCACTGCTGGTTATGCTCCTGGAAGTCGTAAAACGGAAAGTTTGGAAATGGGCGTCAATGGGATCCTTTCAACATGGATGTGCAGAGCAAATTTGAATTAGCTAACAGGTTTGTCTGGGTTCACCAGGCTAGGCCTCAGCAGTAGTGTGTATGACATACAGTAGGCCTACAGTATGTGTGTGCTAGTATGTATTACAAGCATTAGTGTGTATGTGTGTGCTAGTATGTATTACAAGCATTAGTGTGTATGTGTGTGCTAGTATGCATGTTTATCTGCATGTGTGTCTGTAGCTCACTGTCCACAGGTTTGTTGCACAAGCTTGTGTGTGTGTGTGTGCATCGGTAGTACTTGATAAACCTTTGCTTATGCCTGTCTTCTCTGTCCACATTGCATGATTATGTTTATACTCTCACATAAAAGGGGCATGAACAAACTCCAACACGTTTCGGCTACATGTAGCCGAAATGCGTTGGAGTTTTTTAGAAGGTTAACTTGACCAAGCCATGATAAAAAAGGCTTTTTAACTTTTTCAATAGAGAGTGCCTTGGAGTTTCTTGATTCTTGGCATTTTAGTTTCCCATCCAAAGACCACCTCTGACTTAACCAACCTTTAGAGTCCAGGAAGCGCTCCTCTACCCCCATTCTTTGTAGTATTTTTTAGTACTTTCAAATGACAAAAATACACTATTTTATTTTGATACATGGTGTGGCTAATGTATTTTGTAGTTTATTTTGACTTAAAATTAGGTTATTTGACGTTCTATTTTAAAATATATTTAGATTTTTGTCCATCCCTGCCAACAGCTAGAGTAGCCAGGCAGCTACAGTGCTACACTCTTCAATTAATTTACAAAATTATTTATTCAAATTTTCATCTTTAAAATCTTCGCTTCATTAGAATATGCGGATGCTACAGGCTCAACCTGCTAATAATTCTCTCTGTCACTTCACATGGCCAACTCTGCTTGTGCTGTATTGCTGTCTTATTCACTGTAGGGGACCACTGAATGTGTACATGATAGGCTCACTCCACTAATGACTTACTCTACTAGAGGCGAATCCCTATACACTTTGGTAAAGGTTGTCGGTGAATTATGTGGCCAGAATATCAACGATATGGGCTATAGTATATGTGTAGCGCCAAGTGAACTCGGCTGAAAGAGAACGTATGATCATGTATATAACTTCGGTTCTCTGAAGGAGAACATGAGTCATTAACCCTTTCTGCCTCATTGACTCCTGAATCTGGCCAGCCAGTCACTTCAGAACGTTGAAAGAGGAAGAATATTTCACAGACACTGCCTTACAGTATATAGTGCTAAAATATTCCCCTAGACGGGTGATTGGAGAGTGGTTCAGATCGATGACATCATCAAAGATGGACTTTCCATTGGTTAACGTCAAAGTCCTTTTAGTCTAGTCTTTCCACTCGGCGGCCATATTGCATGTTGTTTTGGGCACTTATCAGGCATCTATTTTGGCCAAAATGCGCCTGCACAAGGCTTCACGACACCAACCTTGCTCCAGTGGCGAGATCACAACACATGATTGGCACGATATACTCACAGCACACCACGTGATTGGCATAATGTTTTCACATGTCGACTTTTCTGACGCGGAAGGGGTGGGATATGTGTAGACAACTGCAATGCTGCCGTTACAAACCAACCCCATGTATTTCTGTAGAGGATTTTTTGAGTGCTGTGTCTCCTCATTAGAAAGTCTCCGTTAACGTCTCATGTTTTTCAGCAAACCAAGATTATACATAACTATGTGTTTGTACAGCTTTATGTAACATTGTGGAACACTTGCATGCAAAAACACACTGGCTCCATTTAAAGACTCAACAACCATTTCCATTGATTCAAAGGGCCAAAATGTAAAAATAGACACCAATTGTGCAACAAACCAGTCTGAAATTAGCCCAAGAAATTCACTAACTCTTTGAAAATAAAAGAATGTTCCTCAATAAATCAAGTTAGATGGGGTCAGATATTCTTTGTTTTCTACAACATTCTAATTACAGTTTTGCCAGTATTTGTTGAAGGATAATGCATAACCACCCACCCACCCTCTATTTCACCGCTTTGAGTTGCTAAAACTGACTGAGCTGAATGTTTATCATAATGCCTGTCTTATGTCAAATTGTCAACAGGCTCAACCCTAGGTTGTGTAGTCTTATTCCCATCTCCAGCCCCCAGCACACATACCAAACAAGAACTAAACCACTCATTACAGGTAAATGTTGTCGACACGTGCGTGCCAGTATGAATGTTGCCTGTAGGGGGCCACAGATTTGGAACAGGATTGATGATGGCCTCAAGGTGTTGCCCTCTATCTCCAACTTCAAAAGACAACTAAAAAACAATCTCTTACTAACCTATATCTAATATAAAATTGTTTTTCTCATGGACTACTGGGATGTATGTGTATGATTGTATGTGTATGTAATGTTGTATGTGATGTTTTGTGTATGTAATGTTAAGTATGTATGTTATGTTGTCACCATCTGGTGTCAGATGGTTACTGTGAATATCATTGTGTGTACCACTACCCTTTCATGAACCATGGGCCCCCACCTATAAGCTTTTCTAGCTTCTTTGGGGGACCCATTCACTCTACCCGTCTGTCTTTGTACCCATACTGGTTTACTGTAATGTTTGAAGTGGTATTGTGAATAAACTCAAACTCAAACTCAAACTCAAATAAAAACAACCCTAATTTTAACATATATTTTCACCAACTTGATTTTAATGGACTTTTACCATGGTGTTTAGATAACAAATTGAAATCTAAAAATGTGAAAATAAATTCTGTTGCAGTTTTTGGATCAGACCTCACTTTGCCTGGACTATAAAGGAGAAAAGACCCAAACCTCACATTAAATGTAAATCACACATAAGAAAGAAAATGAAGCATATCCCAAACAAATCAGCCTAAAGGCAGGCGGTATATGCACTTACTAGAAACCACACAAAGATTGATTTCGCTCTTTGATGGTCTGGCACTAAATAAAAGTAGGAAACACTCACAGATTAAAAACTGGTGATGGTGGACAGAAGAAAAAAATGATGTAATTAGCATTTAAAAGATAGAACTGAAAACTGTGACCTCTGTCTCAGTCTCTATGTTTTGTCCTCCAGTAACTCCAATGCAACCACAGTGTGCTGAAGTAAAACTTAACGATGACCTTTCTAAAGGTCACAGTTACTGTAATAATGACTGTATCTAGCAGGTCGATGGAAACATTCAACATGGACTGTGTTTGTCATTTGTTTGTTTTTTTGTTTGCACTAAATCTTGTTAGGACAGGCAGTGTGGAAAAAATGTTGATGAAAGCCTTGACTACACTGAGATGGTCTAGGTTGACGCACAAAATCAGTCCAAATATTTGGTTTTACGTGGAGCAGGACGGCAGGCTGCACGCACAAGAGAACTACAGGAGAGAAAACAGGGAAGGAGAATAGTGGGTATCGCAGTCCACTATGGGATGATTTAGTGTATCTAGTGTGTTTGGTCAATAGAGTAGTTTGTGTGTGTGTGTTGTGGGTAAATAAAGTCCTCTGCAATGTCTGCAGCAAAGAATTTGCATATCACCGGAGATTGTCAACTCTAAAGTCGCACATCAATGGAAAGAAATAAGTGTTGACATTGAGGGGAGTGTTCATTTATTTTCATTGTGTCCCCTAGGTCATATCTGTGGACTGAAATGCCTTGTATGTGGAAAAAACTTCTTCCCGAAGCACTTTTGAATTTATTTCCTCAGCATATTAGGTCATATAGATTATTATGGCCATTATTTGAACAGTGAAAATAATAATAAAAGAGTTTTTGAACTTTAATGTCACTAATGCTGATTATTCAATGATTCATTTGAATTTAAATATTTAAAATACTTTCTCAGCAAAAATGATATATGCGATTAATTTAGATTAATTAATCACAGAGTATGTAATTAATTAGATATTTTTTTAATCGATTGACAGCCTATATTATATATTATAATATTATAGGCTACCTATTTTGCTTTTCTGCCTCCTTTTAAGGTATTTTCTATCCTCTGTTTATGTTATTTTCTTTTCTGGCTACCAGATTTGTTTACAGACATTTTTTCCACTAGTTTAGCCTACCAAGAACCGAATCTCTCGTCTTAACGCTTGCCGATGGGCTAATGTTACTTAGCCATGGGCACTTAGGGGGGACTTTTGATACATTTTTTTTTTTTAAATGTCATCAGCCAATAGGGAAACTGCCAGAAGCAACATACAGGATATTTGCTTTGCTAAGGAGACACAATTAGCAATGAATGCACTTAATGCAGAATATGCACAGAAATCATTTTATTTTGAAGCATTTTTTTTTTTTTCTGGCTCCCACCAGACCGGCACGCACACACACAAACACACACACACACACGTTGCTACCTCAAACAGAACCTGCCCACACACACACACACACACACACACACACACAAACACACACACACACACACACAAACACACACACACAAACACACACACACACACACACACACAGTGGCATCTTGTTCCCCACCTTTCTCTTCCTCTTTATCTTCGTGTGTTATTTTTGTGCTGGACGTTGGGATCGCTGGTGTACGTGTTAACTCTGTTTCTCCCTGTTTTTCTCTGACTTCTTTGGACAATTAAAGCCAGCTGAGCCCCAGAGTTCAGCATTTAGCTTTTTCAGCTTCAGACTTCTGCCTGAATTCCTCTGCGAACACAACTGCTGTAGGGCTGCCAAGCTTCCAGGCTCGGATGTGACCGCTGGATGTTTCTCAGTGTGTTTGTGTGTGTGTGTATGTGTGTGTGTGTGTGTGGGTGTGTATGTGTGCATGTCTGTGTGTGTGTGTGTGTGTGTGTGTGTGTGTGTGTGTGTGTGTGTGTGTGTGTGTGGTGTGTGTCTGTATGTGGTGTGTGTCTGTGTGTGTGTCTGTGTGTGGTGTGTGTGTGTGTATGTGGTGTGTGTGAGAAGTGCAGGAAATGTATGACAACCCTTGTAGAGTTGTGTGTGTGTCTCTCTCTCTCTCTGCCTCTCTCTCTCTGTGTTTGTGTGTGTGTGTGTATGTTTGCATGTTGGCTCTCATGATTGGCAACAATTTGTGGGCAGGAGTCAGTTCATGAGTCAAGAGTCGTGAATCACTCTCCTGGTTTGACCTTGGTGGAGGGTGAATCACAGTGTTTGAGTGTGTGTGTGTGTGTATGAGTGTGTGTGTGTGTGCGTGCGTGCGTGGTGTGTGTGTGTGTGTCATGAGAGAGTCTAAAAGAGAGAGGGAGAGTGGATGAGATTAAGGAAGACAGATAATATTCTTTCACGTGAAAGTAAAAAATAATGAAGACATAAAAAAAAAAACACACACACATAAAAACACACACACTGCAACTGCAAGTGTGTGTGTGTGTGTGTCTGTCTGCGTGATTGTGTGTGTGTGTGTGTGTGTGTGTGTGTGTGTGTGTGAGAGAAAGAGAGAGGGAGAGAATATGAGTGGGTGTCTTTCTGCATATCATAGCTCAAATATATAATAAGGGCTGTCAATCGATTAAAAAATGTAATCAAATTTAATTACATACTCTGTGATTAATTAATCTAAATTAATCACATATATATTTTTTGCTGTGAAGGTATTTTAAATATTTTATCATTGAATAATCAGCATTAGTGACAGTTCAAAAACTCTTTTATTCTTATTTTCTTATTCTTATTCTTATTCTTATTATTCTTACATAACTTGCACCACTATGCCACTTTCTTTATTACTTAGGTCAAACAGTATTTTATAGTATTTTACAGTATTTGCACTAGTATTTTATTGACTGTCTATGCACAATGTCAACAAAATTTTGCTGCTCTTATTTTTTCATTATTATTATATGTGCCCTCTTATTTACTTATTTACTTACTTTTTGTTTACTTGAATGTTATGTTTGTCTGTGGACTTAAAATTGGTCAAATATGTCTTGTCTTCACCGTGGATAGTGAGAAACGTAATTTCGATCTCTTTGTATGTCTGGAACATGAAGAAATTGACAATAAAGCTGACTTTGACTTTGACTTTGACTTTGACTTTTGACTTTGATTTTCACTATTCAAATAATGGCCATAATAATCTATGATATGACCTAATATGCTGAGGAAATAAATTCAAAAGTTTTTCCGAAGAAGTTTTTTTCACATCCACAGATATAACCTAGGTCCCAGGGGACACAATGAAAATAAATTAACACTCCCCTCAATGTCAACACTATTTTCATTGCATTGATGTGCGATTTTAGAGTTGACGAACTCCGGTAATATTTTTTTAGATTTTTATATATATATGCTGATTTCAGCATTTTCATGTTCGGACATTTTTATGTCTGGGAAATGTAGTGTTGTAATCTGTAAACAGGTGTGACTGTGTGTGTGTGCGTGCACAGACGTGTGTGTGTGTGTGTGTGTGTGTGTGTGTGTGTGTGTGTGTGTGTGTGTGTGTGTGTGTGTGTGTGTGTGTGTGGTTTTGTGTGTGTGTGTGTGTGTGTGTGTGACATGAACAGAAGAATGAGATAATGACTATCATCAAGCACCAGGCAGTGGGAACATAAAATATGGGAATTCTGGCTCACAAAGATCACAAAGTGTTAGTGTGTGTGTGTGTGTGTGTGTGAGTGTGTTCATGGTTCATGCATGTGCACACAATGTACTGCCCAAAGTTTTATAAGTACTTGTTGGGAGCAATTATGCACCTAAATTGATCCTTAGAGAGGAACGGGTGGGACCAAATACAGTCTGCCATTGTAGACTGTACAGTTTACAGAGGCATGGGGAACACTAATATATATATTGTGTGTGTGTGTGTGTGTGTGTGTGTGTGTGTGTCTGTGTGTGTGAAAACAAATGCTGGGATTTTCACAGCACTTTTCTCAGGCTTTCTGTTAGTGACCAGGTCAGGTCCATCTTACAGATTAACACACACACACACACACACACACACACACACACACACACTCAAATGTGTGTGACAAGACATTTTAATGCATACATGACAGTTGCATTTGTATGTGTGTATGTGTGAGAGAGAGAGAGTTCTGTCCTACAGTACATGCAGAGTTCTGCCGATTGATCTTAAAAATCCAAAAGAAAACACCAACCAATGCATGCAGAGCAGAACTAG
>NC_063196.1:23780104-23847604 GCF_017589495.1 Alosa alosa
TCGAGCGTCGGGAAGTTCCACCGGCCGTGGATGGGGATGGACTCTGTCAGGATGGTATCGAGCCGCTGCACTTGCTCCCAATTCAGCACGCTGAGGTGGCTGTTCTCCCCGTCCGGGGAGTTGCACTCGCTTCGTGCTGAGTCGCTGTTTTCCTCCATCTTGGTTTTTTGAGGTAGATGTGTGCAAAGAAGTGCGTAAACGTGTAAACTAAAAGTAGACCTCACCCTCACTATCTAGTAAGGACAATACAAAGTGATGGAGTGCGCCGACGTGGACACATTAGGTCTTGGCGTAGATGAGGAACCCACTTTTGTTTAACGATAACGATTTTCCTATGTGTGAAAAAAAACACGATTACATATCTGGCCTAGTCATTTTCATCCAGGTGGCCTGGAGTAAGTTGTGCCGGCGTGCATTTGTATCCTCGCCAGTCTTTCGCTGCGCGCTCTGTCGATCGACCTCTCCAGCTGTGTGCGCGTTAGCAAGTGTGCGCGTCGACCAGTGTATTTCCTGTCCCTTTAACTCTTGTCTGTTTGCTTCTCCTCTCCACGGCCAAACTTTTTTTTTTTTTTTTTGCTTTTCACGCGTCTCACGGGCCTCTCGCCGCCCGTGAGGATCACAGTCCGACGACTGCGCGCGTGCCGTGGACAATCGGTTCCGTCCGTGACCCCATAAGGCTCAGGGGCAGTAGCAGATAATTAGGATGAGTACCGTTGAAAAGTCGCGAAACACCTCTGCATGCACTGTTAAAATATGTTACATCATGGCATCTGGAATAACCTGAAAGAAAACATGACAACGATGCAATATTAAACATGAGCTGTCTCTTGTGTTTTGTTAAGAGATTAGATCCTTCCGTTATAAAGTTCACCTTAGACAGTAACTTTCCCACGCAATGTTCCGAAGAATACATTTACTTACTTTACTTGACGTTACATCTTTTTATTCCCTTTTTGTGTCGACTGCGCCTTCCATCACGGCTCAGTTTCAGAGATGCTTGCAAGCTTGTGATGCGCAAAGACAGACTCACGAAGGCGCAGCGCAGAGTGGAATTGATTGACAGATCCTTTAGCCAGTCAATGACGCTGATCGGACGAAATTTCCGACCCATGAACCCTCCCCTAATCTACTTTCCACTTTAGTAGCCAGGTTACCGAGCAAACAGACAGCACAGCAGTTGGCTACGTACCACGCAGTGTTGGATAAAGTGAAACATCCTGGCCACGTTAGACAACAACTTATTGTATGTCCTCAATAAACGTTTGCATGCAATGCATTGCATATATTAATAAGTATATATTATGCATATCTAAAAAATGCATGAAAAATAGAAGCAAGAGTTTGATGGTGTTTGAAACCAGAATGTATTTTGTTTTCCACATTCGTTTCAGATGGTTACTGTGCGCTCCCTTAAAGTTTGATACACTTCTGCATTTCTGTCAAAACAAGGGGCTTCAGCCAGAAAAGCTTTTTATGTGAACGTCTGAAATTAGTCTTTCAGTTTATCTCTCCTGTGATCCCAAACATACAAATGTAAACTTGCTCTCTCTCTCTCTCTCTCTCTCTCTTTCTGTGCAAGTCTATGTTGTGCCACAAATATAAGTCTGACTGGGCTTATATGTGTGCTGTGTGTATGTGTCTTTGGGTCTGTGTGTGGATGCATGTTTATGTACATGTCTGTAAATGTTTATGTATGTATGTAATATATGTATGTGTGTGCAAGCATGTGTGTGTTATATGTCAGTGTGTTGCGAGTGATGTTTGTCAGCGGTGTCAGGTCAGGGGAAATGTCACCCAAGATCCATCAGTGTGAGCCGGCCATGAGTACCTGCGTCACTGAAAGTGGCAGCCAATAATGAGGGATTAGTGTAGATTACCCCCCTAACTAACACAGACACACACACACACACACACACACACACACACACACGCATGCACATACTCACTACACACACACACACACACACACACATAAAGAAATATACAGATAAGCATCTACGCAAGATCACAGGTGCATGCAAATTTACACTCGCTCGCGCGCACACGCCGCACACACGCACACACACACACACACACACACACAATTATTCTATTTATTTTTTCAATAAGAATGTGAACATGTGGACCTCTCATAGAGGTCAGTTTTGACATAAGACCCCTGAGTCCATTTTAAAGTTACTTGTGAAAAGAACAGTTAATGGCTTAAGTGATGAGGGTCAGAGTTCAGTTCCTGTCTGACTTATGTGTAGACTCATCCTTACCCATAATGCAATAGGAGTCATACATGACCATAGCAGAGGCTTATGGGAAGATGTCTCATATCTTAGGTCACCTTTTGCATGTCTCTCTGTTTTATCAAATGGTTATTAATTGCTAATGGTTTATCTTTCATCTTTTATTTTTTTTAGCATGTTGTGGATTATTGGAAATATATCTGTTCCACCAACCCTCCAGTTTCAAAGAGCTTGCTGTGGTTCTATATGAGTCAGATGAGATGCTTTCAGTGGTTGTGTTGTGGACTCCAAAACGAGCTTCACCCGCTATCATGTTTGCGACTTTGTCTAACCACACTGTGGTTGATGTGTATCCTTATCTGACAAACTATCAGACATGCTCATGGGGCATGTGCTATTGCTGCTCAGCAATGGTACGCAATGAATCTGTTTTGATGTCCCACAGAATGTACAGTTTCCTTATACTTGCATGCAGATTCGGCCAAGTTTATAGCTTGGAAGTGTGTGTGCCTGTGTTTATATATATAGTGTGTTTCTCTCTATATATACATGTATACTCTCTCTCTCTCTGTGTATGCATGGGTATGTGCATGTGTTTTTGGTTCACATTGCATTTTTTGGCTGTGCATGTGTGTTTGCATGTGAGTCTGTTGCGTGTGAGTCTGTTGCATTTGTGTCTGTTTTGCACCAGTATGCATAATATGTGTGTGTGTGTGTGTGTGGGTGTGTGCGTATGTGTGTGTATATGTACGTGTGTATGTTTGCACACTAGAGATCAGCTCAGACCAGCTCGGGGCCAATCCTGTGACGTTGTGTGCTATGGGCTCGTCTCTCGACGAGAGCTCAGCTGGTAAAACCACCCTCAGCAGCCGAAGAGTGACGCACCACCCTACAGAGTGGCCCAGAGCGCCTCAGAGCGGTGCGCCGAGCAGGCCAGGGATCAGCCTCACGGCCACTTTAGGCTCACCCTACTAACTGTGGGTTAATGAACACCACTGATCCCTCATCTGCCAACGCTTGGCTTCGCACGTCACTGGGCTTCAAACTTCACAGAAACAGAGAGAGGGACTGGAGAGAGAGAGAGAGAGAGAGACTGCATATATATACTACTGTAGGTTTTACTACCTATCTATAAGTTCCTTTGCACTTTTTCTTCAGCATGTTCTGGCAACACATTTGACTATTTGAGAAGTGGAAGCTGAGTGTGTGTATCCGTTTGTGTGTTATCTCTCTCTCTGTCTATGTGTGAACAGAGAGAGGGAGAGAGGGAGAGAGAGAGAGAAGTTCCCTGACGTATCAAAGGCTAAGTAAGTTTAGCCTTGCTCTGAATCAGATACTGAAAGGTTGTCCCCAGAAGTACATTATAAGATTAATGTGAAACAGAGAAGGAGGGAGACAGCAAGAGAGAGAGGGAGAGAGAGAGAGAAAGAAACAAACATATACAGTTATGCACTTGGCTACATGCAGATTTAAAGAAACACAGGCGCAGGTGCACACACAGTCATAAGTCCAAGTTATAGCTACAGTACATGCTGTCATACACATGAGCAGAGAGACTTGTCTTTGTTCGTGCCCCACCTATTTTGTTGTCTTAGACTTACATCTTAGCTTTGCTCAGTAAACGCATATAAACCACAAAACTTCCTGCTCACACAAGCACACAGAGCTACACATGCTGATAAACACACATATACACGCACACACACACATGGGCAAAAACACCAAAACACCCACTCTCTGTGGAGTGAGAGAGAGAGAGAGATCTCCATACAGCATATTACTGTAATGTTATGTTAATTACAGCATTTTACTGTAATGTTATGTAGCTGAAACCTGAACCTGTGCCCAGCATGCACACTGTTGCCATCTTCTGGTGAAATTTCACCTTAGGTCCATTTGCTTGGTGTGAGTTTGTGTGTGTGTGTGTGTGTGTGTGCACATTATTTTACACTGTATTTTACACTATTTTACATTGTAAACACACATTTACACCTAGATATATCAATTTTTGTTCCTGAATTAATAGAACCTGATCATATAAATATATAGTATATTTTCATGAAAAAATACTGCACAGTTGTAGTTCTTCTGGCTAATATCCACTAGATAGGGATAGCGAGTTTTAAATCTGGAGTGGAGACACACTC
This sequence comes from Alosa alosa, assembly GCF_017589495.1. NCBI lineage: Eukaryota > Metazoa > Chordata > Actinopteri > Clupeiformes > Clupeidae > Alosa > Alosa alosa. The sequence goes on from NC_063196.1 coordinate 23,784,486, forward strand.
TTGTGCTGGATTTGACCTTGTCATGAGTTCAGAACTGGGAAAGAAGTCTGTGTTTTCTCAAGCAGCACTCCATGTAACCCACACACTAGAATCAAAGAAACATGTCACATTAATCTGAAGGCTCTGTGGGTAAATGTATCCATGTATCCAAATGAGTAGTGACAGTAACCAAATTGTTCCTTGGGCTTTGCATGGTGTAAACAGTATAATTTCACTTGTATGAATAGAGATAACATACAAAAAAGTCTGATTATTTCTTTTTGGGTTAAATTACATTTTTGTTTTTTTGTTACATTTTAATATTATTTTTGTATTTGTTTCTGCTGTTGTAATGATAAAAGTTGTATTGTGTTGGTATTGTTGCTACCTAGGCTACATGTTTTCAATATTAAATTGAAATATACTGTATGTATATATACTTTTTGATCCCGTGAGGGAAACTTGGTCTCTGCATTTTCGGGAATTAGTGAAACACAAACAGCACACAGTGAACAGAAGCACACACTAATCCCGGGCGCAGTGAGCTGCCTGCTACAACGGGCGCCGGGGAGCAGTGAGGGGTTAGGTGCCTTGCTCAAGGGCACTTCAGCCGCGGCCCACTGGTCGGGGCTCGAACCGGCAACCCTCCGGTTACAAGTCCAGAGTGCTAACCAGTGGGCCACAGCTACCCATAATATGCGAGTCTGTCATACTACAGTTTTTCTCAGTCGCTTTGGTGCTATACTCACATCACTATTAACATTTGCACAGCAGTTAGTGAATTTCTCAAAACAATTAGTGCAAACTGCAAAACCTAGTGGATGACCTGCAAAAGCATCGTCCACTTGCTCAAAATGGATAGTCCATTCCTCAAAAAAGCACGTATTCATGTCAATGAAACTGTCAGTGTCATCAAAATGAAAAGTCTTGACACCATCGTTTATGAACAAGATAGTCAAATGGCTTTGTCATGTTTTCATTATGACAGTTCTCTCAGTTTTTCCAGTGCAAAAAAAGGGCAGAAAAAAAGGTGACACTACCTGAACATGCTCAAGACAGCACTTATACACTACTTGTACAGCCATTTGAAAACTACAGTTAAGTTACACATTGCTGTAGTTAGGGGAGTAAGTGAGTACAAGACACTGAATACGTACATTTTTACTGTATGCTCTTTGCAATTCTACAGCATTGTGACAGAATTTGATAACTAGTTCAACAATTTTGTATGTAATGACAAGCAATGAAATGAAGACTATTAGTTTTATAGGGAACGACTATTCAGCATTCATAAGTATAGTTCATTTTGACTGACATGATATAAGCAAATGATAATGTTAAAAAACAGCAGAGAATTGTATGAAAGCAACTGATACATGTCCAAAAGCATTTTCAATTTGTTCAGAGGAAGGAGAATTTGCTACTATGATGTGCACAAATGACTAAATGTTGTGGAGGTTGAACTAATAGTTTTGAGAATTTTCATTCTGATCTGCAAAAAGCACCAAAGTGACTGAGAAAAACTGTAACTAAATATTACAGACCTGGTGAAAACTGATCTCAAACCAGAATGTGTGGGTGTCTGGTGGTAATAGGTATGGTGGTAATAGGAACAGTTCCAGTACCAGTGCTTTGTACCGCTCATTTGTGATGGTGGAATAACTATGCAATGTTCTTTTCTTTTTCCAAACACACACACACACACACACACACACAATCCAAAGCAGTAATCCAAAGCAGGCATTGCTGACTTGCTGAGGCTTTCCTAATGATTGAGGGGAGACTTCTGCTTGCGTTAGTCATGCATGTTGCTCCGCTTCCTGACCTTGGCAACACCACAGAACCAAATCTAACCAGGAGACATCCAGCCTGTGGGGGATTGTGGGGAGTAAATAAAAGTAGTATATAAAGTATATAAGTATATAAAATGGATATAGATATATATATATATATATATATATATATATATATATATATAGAGAGAGAGAGAGAGAGAGAGAGAGAGAGAGAGAGAGAGAGGGATTACCAGTTAGACTAGACCTCACTAACAAATCAGTATGAGTTTCTTGATTGTGTGAATCACACTGAGTCCTTATGGCCTGGCAATCAGCAGTGTGAGGCAGCGGCAGCCAGATCTGGATGAAGGGTCTGGCTGAGTTTCTTAAGCCTGCACTGGAGCGACAGAGTTAGGAGACAAGCCTTTCTGCACTGGAGCTCAGAGTTAGGAGACAGAGTTAGGAGACAAACCTTTCTGCACTGGAGCTCAGAGTTAGGAGACAGAGTTAGGAGACAAGCCTTTCTGTGTGGAGAGGAGGAAAATGAGGAGGGGAAACATGGCGTGCCTTTATTTCAAACACAAATGTGCTTGCATGCACAGTTTTCACACCAACAAACTAACACACACACACACACACACACACACACACACATATGCAGGCACACACTGGAACACACACACACACACATGGAAGCATGTCTACACACACACAATAGGGAAATATCTAACCTTAAAGAGAGGCAAATTAATTCTGAGAAACAAAAAACAATACCTTATAAAGAATGAAATATTCTAAATAAAAACACATGTTCCACAATGATTGGTACCCCTATGTTGTAAATACTTTGTAAAGCCTCACTACCAATAAAACAGCTCTTGGTCTTTTCCTACGACATATCATAAAGTTGGAGACTACCAAATGATTTGACAGCATTTCTCTTCACAGAATCTCTCCAGATCGGCCATCCCGTGGTCCACTCTTGTGCTATCCACTCTTTAGTCAACCCCACTGGTTGTCCATGGTCCATGCCGTATGCGATGGAGTTCACCCCACTGGTTGTCCATGGTCCATGCCATATGCGATGGAGTTCAGATCAGGAGACCGAGATGGCCATGGCAGAAGCTTCATGAAGTCTTCAGTAAACCATTTAGTGTGGACATATGTTTTGGTTTCTTGACCTGCTGTATGATCCAATCATAACCCACATTTAGCGCCATAGAAGAGACAGACATTTTGATTTAAAAGGTATTTATGGAATTCATGATACCATGCATCCTATGATGTTCCCAGGACCTTTAAAATTAGCCTCACAACATCACAGACCCTCAAACATTTTTATCAGTAGGCATAGCATTCTTTTCAGGATAGTCACTCTTCTATGTATGCCAAACCCACCATGAGTATTTGCTGCCATGAAGCATTTTCATTTATCTGACCATATAACACGATTCCAGGCAAAGTCCCAAAAGCATTTAGCCTCTTCAGCCATTTACATTTGTAATCATATGACAAAAACAAACTTGGTTTGGTGCATGCAATCTGGTACCAATCTGGCATCATGGACATCACTTCTCAAGAATGTTTGGAGGCTTGGTCAGTCTGAGATGGTCTGAGATGATGGTTTTTTTCCGTAACTGTGAGAGTGATCCTTTGGATTTTGTTGACTCTCCCATTCTCCTCAGTGTGAGTAGGGGCAAGATACACACAGGTCCTTGTCCAGACAAGATGGGTCACATTTCCAGTTGGTTGGAACTTCTAAATTATTGTTTTAGCTGTCAATATTGGCATGTCCAGGCAAGTTCTTATTTTTCTTAAAGGGATATTCCACCATTTGGGGAATTACACTAATTTTCCACCTCCCCTTGAGTTTCAACCTCCCCTTGAATTGATTTGTACCTTTTTCCAGTTCATCCAGCCGTTCTCTGAGTCTGGCAATACCACTTTTAGCTCCAGCCTATAGATCATTGGACGCCTGAATGAGAGTATAGTTCCATGTCAAATTGTGACGTATTGTTGGGATACGTCACAAAATAGTGTATTGAATATATTTTAGGTTGAGTCTGAAACGTAACAAAATGTGGAAAAATTGAAAGGGTAAGAATGTCCTGTACTTTGTATAAGCAGACAGACCAATAGACACATGCACACATCCTTACACACACACACACACATAGACACACACATACACACAGACACAGACACACACACACAGACACACACACACAGACACAGACACAGACACAGACACAGACAGACACACACACACACACACACACACATCATCCATGGCCCTCAGACATCTTGGCGTCACACACACAGACCAGACATGATGAATTCGTTAACTGACACACTGTACCCACAAAATGACCAAGTTCAAACAAAACACACACATACACACACACTGCTCACAGATCACACCTCTACTATTAGTGTTACTGATCACACTATTAGTGTTACTCTATCTGATCACACACCTCTACTATTAGTGTTACTGATCACACTATTAGTGTTACTCTATCTGATCACACACCTCTACTATCCCGACAAACCGCGGGGCGTCCCCAGACCTTATGCAGACCTCTACTATCCCGACAAACGGGAAATCCCCGGACCTTATGCCGACATTCACGGCGTCCCGATTGGTCCCGAGCGTCATGTTCTCTAGCGGGCGTTCGGTGACCTTATTGGCGTCTGGAGCAAGTTATCGTTTGGTTATTGCGTGGCGTCCAGTGCAGGACTTTCTGGGGGCGTCACCGTCAGGTCCCTCGGATGACATTTGCATTTGGTCATTTCAAATACCTCCTAAGGACCGACAATAGCGTTATACGGGGACATGGGGAGGATGTTTGTTTATTCACACATGGCAGCGGGTTGAGAGCACTCTGGCTATAGCCTGCAGGTCGGAGACATCACATCCATGCCGCGACTTCCGTTACCGTCAGGGGGATGACTAAAGTATCTATCTATCTAGTCTCTCTAGCAGTAGCTGCATTAGCCTACCGTAGTCTAAGGCAACATATCATACAGTTTATGAAGTTGTCGTCTATGAGCAAAGTATATGTCTACTTTGCTCATAGGCCTACAACTTCATAAACTTTAAGGAAAAAGGTTGTTAACGTTAAACTCAAAATGTATGTGCTACATAATTCAGCATGTCTGCGAATTATGTAGCACATACATTTGAGTTTAACGTTAATGTATAATGTTACAAACTAAGGAAGGGATTTTATCAAATTCATGTTAAGCTGATGTGATGTTTGGTGTAGTTAGCAAAGTCTCTGTTCTTAGCTTGTAGCTTAGCCTACAATGCGCATTTCTTCAGATAACTGTCATTACGTGATGCATGTAACATGCTCTAAATAGGCAGTGGTTTATTTAACGTAGTCACATACTTATTATCTGTTTTATTTTCAGAAACACACACACACGGCCGAATTGGGACTGAACTGACTTTTGGAGCTGAATACGATGCAATAAAACTAGAGAAATGTAAAAACAGACCCGCGTAGCATTTGTTTAGGGTTGTCTAGCAACAGAAGTGACTCCTTAATTTGTAAAGCAAAACAATCTAGCTCTACATTGCAGAAGAATTAGGCTTCTTCATGACTTGTTTAAATGTCATTGTAATTTATTTGACGATGCTTTCGCGTTTAAAAGTGTCGCATAGCTGTCCCGATGTTACAGCAGCTCCTTGTGGAAACAGCAAAGAGTGCACATCCGATGAGGATTTCTCTCTGCCTCACCAGAGCCTTACTGTTTATTAATAAAACAATGATATAGAATAGAAACATCTGGGATCTATTTATTATGACGACCCGGCGCAGCGGCGGTCATATAGGTTTAGTCAGATTTTTTTTTTTTTTTTTTTTTTTTTTTTCTTTTTTTTTCATGTCCAAATTTCCGTCAATGATTCCCGGGACACTGAAAGACCGGGGTAGACAAAACTGGTGGGCATGTAACCCCATATGGATAGCATGGAACCATCGTTTTTCGTTTTGATCTGTAGCCCCCGCGCTGGACTGCACCCCCGAAAGGAGGGTAGGGCAGACACAGTTTTCTGTGAATATCTCGAGAACCGTGGGTTTAGGAGGACCATTATTTTTGTATGTTGATCTCAAGGGGCCATGACACCCTCTGTATGCACGCCAAGTTTTGTGGAATTCCGTTCATGGGGGGCCACACAATAAATTAATTTATGTTACTATACACCAACTGGCCTGTAGGTGGCGGGAGACAGTTTTCTGTGAATATCTCGAGAACCGTAGGGCCTAGGAGGTCCACCTTTTTTTGTATGTTGGTCTTAAGGGAGCATGTCAACCCATCCCATTACCACTTATTTCATGTATAGCCACCTAGTTAAAAATTAAAAGCATAAAATTAGGTGTTTTCATCTCAATATCTCTGGCTGACAAGGTCAAAACTGCACAAAATTAAAAGTGTAGGATCATTATGACACCCTCTGAATGCATGCCAAGTTTTGTGTACTTTCGTTCATGGGGGCCTTACAATAAAATAATTTATGTGTACATTTAGTGACGTACACCAACAAAGGATTCCGGGACACTGAAAGACCGGGGTACACAAAACTTGGTGAGCATGTACCCCCATATGGATAGCATGGAACCCGTCATTTTTAGTTTTCATCTGCAGCCCCCGCTGGACTGGACCCCCCGAAAAGGAGGGTAGGGCAGACACAGTTCTCTGTGAATCTTTTATGGTATGTTGGTCTCAAGGGCCCACATAAACCTGACTCATAATCACTCATTTGTGATTTGCCCCGGTAAAAATGAAAATCAGTAGGATTAAAAGAAAGCCAAAATAAATATTCATCATCATCATCATGGCTGCATTTTCAGTATTGGCCGAGAAGTAGTCGTTTGTCCACTAGATGGCGCATCGTTGCAGTGAGGCGTAATTTTGTTGGAAGTTAAAAGGGGTTGGAAAAACAATGGGCCTTCATACAAGGACTGTAATTTACCGCAGCGAACATCTAATAAGGATAGGGCGATGTTCACATGAAGTGTAATTCCCATTTCTTCTTGAAGCCGAAATAAATCTGAGGATGTTTATCGGACATGCTTGGTTTTACTGCAGGCACGTTAATCTTGTAATATCAATAAGGACCTAGGTAATGTTACCGTTAAGCGTTGGTTGAGTGATGGAGGCATTTGATTTATTGCATTTGTAGAAAACTATAAATCTTGGTTATACCAAGCAAATGTATAGCAGCACTGTTTGTATCTTTCGACTGTCATTTATTGCACGTGCTACAAAATCATTCTGTGCAATGGAAGATTTACCAACGTTACACGGTCTGATGCAGTTTTGCCTATACATCGTGAGACTGAGGCGCCTGTTTATTTTGTTTTAAGTGCGTGCAGGGTGTGAGGGGAATCGATGTGCTTTGATTACAGCTTGGTAGTTGTAGTCTGTGAAATTAAAAGCACGTGTGTGTGAAGTATCCAAACAATGACACCTTCATTTCATTATGGCTGTTTTAGCAAAACACCTTAAGCTACTGTGTAGTAGGTCCCATTTAGAAGTGGCTACTTCATTTGCGCTTTCCTTGACTCATGGAGCTGCGTGAATGTTATTACAACTTTTCGCCACGATATGACAGTTTAAGTCCGCTTGATACTGTAAGGCGTAAGCCATTGGTTTCCAAAGGAGATTTTATTTGTGTCGCCAGGATAGCCTATTGACAATTTATGTTGTCAATAGGCCTACCTTATAATCCTACCTGTAGCTTAGGGAAGCTAACAACTTTCTATTAGGATCTAGTTTGTTAGTTACCGTTTTGTCATAACTCCCTGATGCATTTTTGCATTTAGAATAGCCAGAGCGTGTATATCTCAATCGGAACATTAAACAATATCGGTGCCTAGGGACTAGGCTGGGTGAACCCAGCCTGATCTGCCCGCTATTTATTTTTTGATTTCTTAAAAGATTGAGCTTGGTCTGATGAAAGCCAGACTAGCCATGGACCTCAGTTAAACAATGCAAGGGAACATGAATCAGCCTATATTTGCACTAACAATAACGGACAAAAGCTCTTCAACTTTGGCCCGTTAAAATGTGTATGAACAGTCTAGCGGCGCATTTCATCAAGGCCCATTTGGACATGTCAGTTATTTGCACCACTGGTTAGATGTAAAACAGCACCGTTTCAGACTAGGCTACTGTTACTTAATTTGTGCATTAACAATAACGTTTCAGACTACTGTTACTTAATTTGTGCATTGACAATAAAGTATTACATGAACTAAAGATGACTAAAATCTTATGTAGAAGAAGAAACATTCACAAAAAATCCATCCATCCAAAATGACCTTTGTTTTTGATAGCTGTTGAAAACGCATGGAACTGACAGAGATGTTTTTGTTTAAAAAATACATAAAAAAAAAATAAATAAATAAATAACATTATGCTGATACCTTTTGCTTTTCCCAAATACAATGTAGCCTACAGGTGTAAGTGACCTTTCATCAATCCAGTTGCAATGGATGAACTGTGATGAACTGCCCTACTTGTGATTGTTTAGAGATTTTAAAGGTTTTATAACAATTCTACATCTTCTTTGGCTATTCTACAATCTATTCACCTTTTCAGCACCAGTAGGGTACTTTCTGTGCAGCCGCGACACACACACTCAGGCATGCCAAACAAGCATACACAAAAGTTTCAAGAGTGGGGATGGAGTAAAATATGGAGACAAATTGAAGTGTGATTTATTTTTTTCGGAACGGATGTACAGGACTGAGCGGGCGGTCATATTTTGTACCGCTATGCGGTACATCTAGTTTAATCTTAAAGTTGGCTACAAAGAGCATTCATAGCCTAGAGAAAAACAATACATTTTTCTTTATCTGCAATGTTCCAGGAAGAAAGGCTTACATTTATAGGCTGTCCCTGTTTGATCACAGGTCCAAGAAAACGCAGTGGATATAACATCAATGCATTCTAGTTATGTTTCATGTAGCCTACTTTATTTCATGTTGAGTTTTGCTTCCCAGCATGCATTATGATTTTTAGTATTTTTGGCTATTATTAGTTTTTAATATTTTGAAACAATATGGTTTGAACAATTTATCTTAGGCTAGCCTAGGCCTACTCTGATGATGTTTTGAACAATATGCTACGGGATATGCCCATTAAAATGTCGTATTAGTTTAGGCTATTAAGAAAATGACACCGTAGATGTGAAAGTAGTATATCCTAGCCCTGTATAATTATGCAGCCAAGACTCTACAACATAATGAAAAATCAGGACTTACTTGACTCAAGATGCTACCCAACTTCTGGTTCAGGCAATAGTCATCTCACGACTTCGACTACTGCAATGCCCTCCTGACAGGTCTCCCAGCCTGCGCGGTGAAACCACTTCAGATGATCCAGAGAACGCTGGCGGCGCCTGGTCTACAACCAACCCAAAAGGGCACATGTTACACCGCTGCTCATCCAGCTACACTGGCTACCTATGGCGGCCCCGCATCAAATTCAAGGCTCTAATGCTTGCCTACAAAGTAGTCTCAGGTTCTGCTCCCACCTACTTGAATGCCCTCATACAGACATCACGCTACCTCCAGACCACTGCGCTCCTCAGATCGAGCGACGCCTAGCTCTACCACCGGTAAACTCAAGCCAATCCAAACTTTTCTCATCTGTTGTTCCCTCGTTGGTGGAACACACTGCCAGTTCCTACAAGGGCAGGGACATCCTTCTCCATTTTCAAAAACTCCTGAAGACTCAGCTCTTTAGAGAACATCTCCTCTCATAGCAACACTTACAACAAGTCTTACTGATCCTAGCACTCACCAGCCGTCTTAAACTGACAAGTAACTGTTAAAAGCACTCACTGATGCACTTATTCTTACTGTACTCTAATGTTTTTAAATTGTCCTAAAATTGTTGAGAATTGCTCTAAAACTTAAACTGTTTACCATGTTGTTAGTCGCTTTGGCTAAAAAAGCGTCAGCCAAATGTAATGTAATGTAATGTAATGTAATTCATATTTAGTGCGCATCTATAGGCTTAACATGAGTTCTAAGCGTCTTTGTATGCTCATATCTGACTTCACTATGAATGCATTCATTTATGTTATAAGACATGTAAAACTAGATGTACCGCATAGCGGTACAAAATATGACCGCCGCTCAGTCCTGTAGATCTGTTCCGCGAAAATAAATCACACTTCAATTTTACTCCATCCCCCACTCTTAAAACTTTTGTGCTTGTTTGGCATGCCTGAGTGTGTGTGCAGCTGCACAGAAAGTAGCCTACTGGTGCTGAAAAGGTGAATAGATTGTAGAATAGCCAAAGATGTAGCATTGTTATAAAACCTTTAAAATCTCTAAACAATTACAAGTAGGGCAGTTCATCACAGTTCATCCATTGCAACTGGATTGATGAAAGGTCACTTACACCTGTAGGCTACATTGTATTTGGGAAAAGCAAAAGGTATCAGGATAATGTTATTTATTTATTTATTTATTTATTTATTTATAAACAAAAACATCTGTCAGTTCCATGCCGTTTTCAACAGCTATCAAAACAAAGGTTATTTTTGATGGATGAATTTTTTTGTGAATGTTTCTTCTTCTACATAAGATTTTAGTCATCTTTAGTTCATGTAATACTTTATTGTCAATGCACAAATTAAGTAACAGTAGTCTGAAACGTTATTGTTAATGCACAAATTAAGTAACAGTAGTCTGAAATGAAATGCTGTTTTACATCTAACCAGTGGTGCAAATAACTGACATGTCCAAATGGGCCTTGATGAAATGCGTCGCTAGACTGTTCATACACATTTTAACGGGCCAAAGTTGAAGAGCTGTTGTCCGTTATTGTTCGTTGCAAATATAGGCTGATTCATGTTCCTTTGCATTGTGTAACTGAGGTCCATGGCTAGTCTGGCTTTCACCAGACCAAGCTCAATCTTTAAAGAAATCAAAAAAATAAATAGCGGGCAGATCAGATGGGTTCACCCAGCCTAGTCCATAGGCACCGATATTGTTTAATTTTCGATTGAGATATCCACGCCTGGCTATGCAAAATGCATCAGGGAGTTATGACAAAACTGTAACTAACAAACTAGATCCTAATAGAAAGCTGTTAGCTTCCTAAGCTACAGGTAGGCTTATAAGGTAGGCCTATTTACAACATAAATTGTCAATAGGCTATGCTGGCGACACAAATAAAATCCCCTTTGGAAACCAATGGCTTACGCCTTACAGTATCAAAGCGGACTTAAACTGCCATATTGTGGCGAAAAGTTGTAATAAAATTCAATGCAGCTCCATGAGTCAAGGAAAGCCTTGAATGAAGTAGCCACTTCTAAATGGGACCCACTACACAGTAGCTTAAGGTGTGTTGCTAAAGCAGCTATAATGAAATGAAGGTGTCATTGTTTGGATACTTCACACACACATGCTTTTAATTTCACAGACTACAACTACCAAGCTGGAATCAAAGCACACCGATTTCCCTCTCACACCCTGCACGCACTTAAAACAAAATAAACAGGCGTCTCAGTTTCACAAATGTATAGGCAAAACTGTATCAGACCGTGTAAGCGTTGGTAAATCTTCCATTGCACAGAACGATTTTTTGTAGCACGCAACAAAATGACAGTCGAAAGATACAATTACAGTGCTGCTATCAATTTGCTTGGTATAACCGCATTTATAGTTTTCTACAAATGCAATCAATCAAATTGGCCTCCATCACTCAACTAACGCTAACGGTAACATTACCTAGGTCCTTATTGATATTATAAGATGAACGTTATCTGCAGTAAAACCAAGCATGTCGATAAACATCCTCAGATTTATTTAGCTTCAAGAAGAAATGGGAATTACATTTCATGTGAACATCGTCCTATCCTTATTAGACGCGTTCTCTGCGGTACAGTCCTTGTAGGAAGCGTCCATTGTTTTCCAAACCCACTTTTAACTTCCAACAAAATTACGCCTCACTGCAACGATGCACCATCTAGTGGACAAACGACTACTTATTGGCAATACTGGAAATGCAGCCATGATGATGATGATGAATATTTATTTTGGCTTTCTTTTAATCCTACTGAATTTGTAATTATGTATCGGCCGTTCTAATACCGATAGTATGTGGGTGCCTGTCTGTGTGTGTGCATGTGTATATGTGTGCACCGCCATCTATTATAGCCAATGAGTGTACAGTCACTAAATGTACACTTAACCTAATTTTTAGACCCCCATGGATGAAATTCTACACGAAACTTGGCATACCCCCAGAGAATGCCAGGTCAATCATACACATAAAATCTGGTGCAGTTCTGAACATCTTAACTGAAGATAGGGGCAATTAAAGCAGAATAATATTGCATTTTCATTTTTACCGGGGGGGTGCAAATCACAAATGAGTGATTATGGGCCAGATTGATGTGGGCCCTTGAGACCAACATACCATAAAAGATTCTTCATCCTCAGTGCCACGGTTCAGGTAGTTATTTAGGAAAAACTGCTTTTTTTTGTTCGGGGGGCCCAGCACGGGGTGGCCCCCGGGGACGAAACTAAATTTTTCCGTAAAAGTCTAGTGGGGCTACATACCCACCAAATTTCATGTGCCCCGTGGTTCGGTGTCCCGGTATCATTGACCAAAAATTCAGGAAGTAGATGGCGGAAAAAAAAAAAATAAACTTTGACAATCCCTATATCAATAAATGAATGACACCGGCACTACGCACAAATTAATGTAAACTTACACCGCACTTCCCTAATAACTTAAGTTCTCTCGCGTCACTGACAGTAGCTAGAATGCATTAAAACACCGGGAAAAACAGTGTTCAGTCCACCAAGTCATAAGCTATCGGCTCGCGCCTTTCCAGTTGTGATATTTATCCTACGGAGTGTAATCGTAGGTAATGTCATGTATGAAAACTAGTATTGTTAGGCGTCCAGGGCAGCTGAGGTGTGGCGATGACATCATCGATACGCAAGTAGGATGTGCGGTTTCCCTGTCCAAACAAATTCAAAAGGGCTACGGTTTCAGTTTTTTCCACTCTGGGACCAGGTTTCAAAAAAAGTGCGGTTTTGGGCAGTGCGTTTACAGGATTCGTTTGGACGCTCGGCCAAGACGAAGCAAAACCTCTGCGTTTAACCCAAAAAGCGTCTCCGTGTGGACGGGCCCTTAGTGTTCCTCTATCTGATCTCACAGATCACACCTCTACTATTAGTGTTACTGATCACACTATTAGTGTTAATCTATCTGATCTCACACCTCTACTATTAGTGTGATCACACTATTAGTGTTACTGATCACACTATTAGTGTTACTCTATCTGATCTCACACCTCTACTATTATTGTTACTGATCACACTATTAGTGTTACTCTAGCTGATCTCACAGATCACACCTCTACTGTTAGTGTTACTCTATCTGATCACACACATCTCACTATTAGTGTTACTCGATCTGAATCAAATCAAATGGGACCAGCTTGGTTTCAGTTTCTATATGGCTATGGTTATTGTATTTACCAGATGTATTTGATCTAGACATAAAAAAAGGAGTATCGTAGATTTAGGGGACATAATGCGGACTGACGATTATTGATAAATAATACAGAGTCATCAGTCTATTGTAACAATGTAACGTGCAGTGGTATATTCAGGAAGGCATTTAATTTAATTCAACATTTAATTTATAAATGACAGGTACTGTATATTTAATTTAATATGTGTAATTATAAATAAAATAACTCATGTTACATCCATGTGTGGCAGTATTCTGTGCTACTTATTGTGTTGTGTAGATTTTTAAGATTTATATGATTCATATGATGTTGTGGGGGTTTATAAATATGTGGTGGATTTAAGCATGGCATGACAACATTCCACATGCCCTTTTTACAAATGTAGCTTCTATACCAAGGGTCAATTTATTTCTCATGGAAATGTTCTAATGAATATGTCCTTGGAAATGTTCTAATGAATATGTCCTTGGAAATGATGTTTCACTCTTCCTGTGCTATCGTTCCACTGTTGTGAGCTGAAAGATATGAGAGGAAGTAGTAGGATGTGTACATGAGCTGTGTGTGTGTGTGTGTGTGTGTGTGTGTTGATTGATTGTATAATGACCAAAGCACACAAACCTGGCACCTCTCAGGTACTTTTCCCTGCCTTTCATGAAGGGGATCATAACCAGCCAGCCAACCACACACACATACACACACACACACACACACAGACAGACTTTTCCCCTGTCTTATATCAAGGGTATTGTAAAAGCCAAAAGTCTTCCACCCATTATTTCCCCCTCCCTCCTTTTTTAGTTTCTCTCTTTTTTCCCCCTCTCTTTTCTCTCTTTCCTCTTGCATCCTCTTTGCTCTTAATGTTTTCTCACTCTCGGCCGTTCTGTCATTTAGTCTTTAATTGTGTGTAATTAAGTAGTACATGATGTGCATACACTTCACTTGCACTTGCTCTTAGCCTTTTAAACGGCTCAATACATTCAGGACAAACAAACTCATTGATCTGTTTCATTTACACGCTACACTTGTGCAGTCATCAGGGAGTGAAATTGTAACACTCTCTCTCTCTCTCTCCTATTTTCTGTGTGTGCGTGTGTGTGAGAGAGAGAGAGAGAGAGAAGAAATGTAAGATGGTTTAGAGAACAACTGTGTGTGAATGTGAAAGAGACTGGTATTGAAGAGATGTAGGCCTAGATGTATTTATTATTTGGCTCTTCAGAATGCTGCTGAAAGTTCAATTGACATATGAGGACCTTCACAACATCCCCAAGTCCAATATTTCTTATATTTTGACCGTTGCAATGTTTTTTTTAAGGAAAGGGGTTTTGTGTTTGTAATTCATATCATTCCACAAGTAGCTGCGCTCTTTGGCTTGGTGTCGAGGTACTCTTCACCCTGTTGGGCCGTATTTTCCCATAATGCCAGGCGGATAAAACATCCCACATGTGTGTGCATGATTGTGGATATATGTGACAGAGAAAAAGAGTAAGAAAAGAAAGACATTTTTTAAAGGGGTGTGGACTTGACACGGCTAGTTTGATGGGTTATGACATGGTTACATGGTTTTTATCACCTGTTCCACATGTGTGTTTCCTCAACTCTAAATCTATGTGTGTGTGTGTCTGTGTGTGTGTGTGTGTGTGCCTGTGTGTGTGTGTGTGTGTGTCAACTCTAAATCTGTGTGTGTGTGTGTGTGTGTGTGTGTGTGCGTGCGTATCCTCAACTCAAACCTGATTAATTTGATGTTTTGTTCATGGCTCGATGGGGCTGGCATGACCTGCGCTGCATCTGTTCTCTATTGATGATAAATTATCTAGGTTCCTGAGTTCCCGTTATTAATGGCGCATTCACCATTTGAACTTTGGAAACACATACTAACACATAAACAGACACAACACACACACACACACACACACACACACACACACAAACACAGCTTATAGCCAGAACATCTGTTTCCTGGCAGCTTTGCTGAATCAGAACAAGAAGAGGTGATGCCTTAGAGACAGACGGAGAGAGAGAAGGAGAGAAACAAAACAAAGAAAAACAAATATGGAACAGAAGGAGCAGAAACAGAGAGGAGGCAAAATCATATATCTGATGGAGAAGATAAAAAGAGAGGCAGAGAGAGAGAGAGAGCGAAGAAGAGACTTTGATCTTGGTCCTTGCACTGTCACCACTGTTCACTAGCACTCTAACAGAAGTAAAACATCAGTGTGTTTCTCCAGCCAAGGGTTCACTGTGTGTGCCTAGGACAACATCTGCCGAAGCTCAAACCGGACAGAGAAAACAGCGCAGTGTGTTTTACTCAAGACCCCCACACACACACACACACACACACACAAACACAAACAAACACACACACACACACACACACACACACACAGTGTGAAGTTGTTCATCTATCTGAGCAGGAGGCTGTGGTGGGGCAGATGTAGGAAGGAAGCATAGCACTTTTTGTCAGCATGCTGTGCCTTGTCAAATCATGTGGAATTTACCAAGAGTCCACTTCATCAAGTAAACAAAGCTTGTTCCTGCCCTCTGCTGTAACGTGTGATGCCCACAACTGATAAGCATTCAATCACAGGCTCAGTCCAATGGAATCAACTGACAGTAACATTAAAATGATTTGAAATTTTAGCAATCATGAAAACTTTTGTGATAATAAGATGTCAACAACCAGCAATATAGTGCAGGGTAGTAATTCTACTCCACTTAGGCTAAAAAAAAAAATCTACTAAACTATTTGTGCAGCTACAGATTGAATAGTCTCAAGCACTGGGAAGTGGATGACATGAAAAAGTAAAAGTAAGACATTAAAAGTTATTCAAAAGTAAATGTTTTTTTTCAACATATTACAAGTTATGTAGAAGGGGGTCACTTGCGCTTCAGCCTGGTTGGTGCTCACGGAACAGGACGCAGAAGTCAAAAAGGGAGATCCAAGGTCTAACAGGAGCCAAGGAGCAGGACCGGAGCACTCAATGCTTAACGTGATTTTATTTGTGCAAACTGACTAACGTTTCGACGCCCATGCGTTTTCAAAAGACAATATTACAAGTTATGTTTGCAAATGCCAGAATGTCTGATCACTGGCACTTCTCCCATGTTTTTACTCCTTGACCTTCCCATAAATGCATATGTATGAGTAAGGAAAGCTCTCCTGTGGCCGGTGAAATGTGCTCATACATGCACGATCAGTTAGTACATAAGATGTCATGTTTTAAGGCACAAATAAAGCATGGAACAGGCTCTAATGCTTCAGTACATAAATTCCTGTCTGTGCTTTATCTCAGAGATTTTGGCATTAAGAAAACTCTTTTTTCTTTATTTTGATTTCTCTGTCTTTCTTTCTTTCACTGTGAGATAATTTGTAGATGGCTCACAAAAGTATTGATTTCTCGTCATTAGTAGCACATGGCTCCAAACCCAGTGCCATGTCCAACTAATCCAAGATGTTCTTCTGCAGAAACAAACATGTGCGTTCCTAAGGTGGCACAGAAAACAACATCATCTTCATTGAGCTGGTAGTAACTTGGGGACAAACAAATATTTAAAAAATAAGTTTCAAAGTTACATTCTGTAGATCATTACATTAAAGTCTGATTAATTTTAATTTCAAAGTATCTGCGGTTTTGAAAATTTCAACCGGAAATTCCCTAGGAACAGATTGAAAGGGTCCAGCCATCATCAAGAGAGTGTCCTACTGGAGTCCATCTAATCCAATTTGCAGTAGCAAAATCCACCACACCACGCAAACACACAAAACAAAACACAAACATGTAGACAGAGATGGAGAGAGTGACTCAAACATGTAGACCGAAAGAAAGAAAGAAAGAAAGAAAGAAAGAAAGAGAGAGAGAGAGATGAAATCTATGTTGTAAGGTAGAACACAGTGCCAGTATTTGAGTGCTCACAGACTCCCATGTTGGCCTTATCTCCCAGCAGCTGTTGTGTTGCTCTCTGGCCCTCTTCACTGTCTCTTCAACAGTGATGTATAAAGACTGTGTGCTCCATAGAGGAATGTCTGAGAGAATGTGCAAGAGACAGAACTCTTGGACAAATATATCAAGCTCTGTGTCTTTTTTGGACCCACCCTGTATTGTATTCCATTGTCATTGGATGTATTGTCATTTCTAATTGTCTGTGTTTTTAACTGTTTGTCTTGGTTACTTCTTCTTACAGAGCTCAAACCCACTGGAAGTGTAATTTCTATTATTTATCCGTTACTGAGTTACTATGTTACTTCCTTGTGAGTGTCTATCTTAGGGGGTATTACATCCACCTTGATCTGAGTAAAGCTACCCACTATTAACACATTCTTATTCTTCATCATCTTCTTCTTCTTCTTTTTCATCTTCATCATCATCATCATCTTCATCATCATCTTCTTCTTTGTCATCTTCTTCTCCTCATAATTCATCTGTCCTATGGTATCCCTCCTAGGCAATAGGACTTTGGCAAAGACCATGAAATTCTTATTCAACATGCAATATGTGCTCTCTAAGAATCAAAGCTAATATGATCCTGGTGAGGTTAGCGTCTGTTTATCGGTAGCTGTAAAGCCACAGGAATATGATTAAAATGGCCGTACATGTGAGCTGTGTGAGAAGAATCACATACTATCTGCTATCCACAGAGAGAGGATGACATGATCGGGTCACTGGGTTCACAACATCCGTCATTTAAACTCTGAACTACCAGAGACCAGGCAGACAGCACTGCAGGAGGTGATGAACCTCAAACAGCAATTAACCTATGGGATGCCTTCCCTGCAACCTTTGTCTTGTTGCAGGTCAAAGGTGAGGGGGTCAAAGGTGAAAGTGTTTTACTTTATTGCTGTTGGTTGGTTCAAAATCTATGGTCAGGTGGAAGTGACCGCCTTGTTTAAATTTGAAATGTACTGTAATTAAAGATTACTTAACTTAACCATCTCCAAAGTGTGTGTGTGTGTGTGTGTGTGTGCAGGAGGGACCTTCACATGCATATTGTATTGTTCTGTATACCGTTTTTTCCCTTTGTTTTTTTAATTCTATTTTATTATTCTGTAATATATGCTAATGTGATGTAACTTGTCTGTAAATTTAAACATAGATAGTTGGATTTCCTATTTTCCTCATTATTTGTATGTGTACCGAGAGAGAGAGAGAGAGAGAGAGAGAGAGAGAGAGAGAGAGAAACTGTCAGATGCTCTCTCCTTTTCTCTCTCTCCTTGCACACACACACACACACACACACACACACACACACACACACTAGAGTGTGAGCTGTCCAAGGCCATCAAAATGAAAACATCACAGGGAATCCCCTATTTCTCCCGTCTAACATGGAAACAAACACACACACACACACACACACACACACACACACACACACACCTTAATGTAAAAAGAGAAACATTTGAAGGGTTCGTTTCCAAAAACGCTATATTTCCATTTTTAAAAACATAAAAACTCATGTTATTCAATTGTGTATTTCAGGTAATATCAATCAAATTGCAGTTGTGTTGTTTTGATTGAGCACATATAAATCAAATAACAATACCCAATTAGGGTTCTACTGAAAGTAGCCTACTTGGAAAACAAAATGTAAAAACAATTAAAATGGAGCATATACCTTTGGAACCAAACTCCTCATTTGTTTTAATGATCCATTATTAATATAGACTTTGATAGATTATCTGTGGACAGACTCAATGTTACTGTCCAACACTTGTGCAAACAAACTTTTGACATCATTTTGAACTGAACCTCACTACACTGCCTGCCAACTAGTTGTCCACTAAACATGTCCATAAATCCAACACAAAAACCAGACCTCAAGTTGCTATTGAACTCTCAAAGCCCAAATGTGATTTTCTTTTTGCACATAAAGGTGACATTGAGATTATGTTGATTTTCCATCCAAATCATCATTTTGAAGATATTGAAAAGTCATGGATTTATGGTTTACTGGGAAATCTTGACGTGGTAACTGAAATGTAGTGCACCGCGCTACAACGTTTGAACTGTCCGGTGGGAGATCATTTGAGCAACAGTTTAGTCGGAGTCAGACCAACGGTGTTCAGCACTCTGTCAAGTTTGCAGATCCACCTTAATGGTAAGCAAGCCTTTAGTTATGTAACGTTAATGTTTCATTGTGAAATTGTACTACATTAAATTCAGGCATGTGTACAGTCTATGTACATTGTACAGTACTGTCTAACTTACAAACTCATCCATGCTTGTTGGATAACGTTAACGTTAGGCTAGCTATCATAGTTGCTGTTGCTGTGACGGTGGCATTAACGTTAATGTTTTACGTTACGTTAACGTTATGACCTATGTATTATATTCAAATAATTTATATAACATTCGCTAGTAGGCCTAGTATGTTACTGTCATTTATAAGATTCAAAACGTAGGTTTACCAGCTTTATAACGTTAACTCCTCGTAAATCATGTACGGTTTTGTGAGTTTAGGCCTTTAGTATTGATTACTAACCCTTAGTCCGATTGACGAATGTTACACCTTTCTTCTCTGTTACATTGTGCTGTTCATGGTTTAATAAAACGTTATTGCATGACAGAGAAGAAGTGGTACCCAAGTACTGTACGATCAATTATGAAAATTAAAAAAAAAAATCATGAAATTAAATCAAATTGCATCATATTTACAGTCTATACCCTGCGTTCACCTGCACACCCATTACTCTCGTTTGAATTACTCGCGAACCCGTGATCGCATAGATATGGCAAGCATATCAGATGAAAGAGGAGAAACAGGGCTATCCATTGGTACCATGGATATCGATCTTTCTGGCTTATAAAAACAGACGAAGTGACTGCAAAATATTAACGTCATGTACACAAACCAACGCTGCACACCCATTACTCTCGGAGTAATTACTCGCGGACCCGTGATCGGATATATATGCCACGCATGTTAGATGAAAGAGGAGACACAGAGCTATCATTTGATACCAAATACATCCTTCTGGGTTATAAAACAGACGAAGTGACAGCAAAATAATAACTTCATATAGCTGGACTTACCCCACGTTTTTGTGGCAAAGCATGTTTATAATCCAACGCTATCGTGTGTTTCTCTATGGCAAAACATGTTCATAATCCGGTTTTGAGATCCTAGCAAATTTCTGCATGGCATCCAATTCAAGGCTCACATTGCATCCCAATTTGTTCAACAAAGAAACACCTTTTTTGCCTTTACTTTGTTCATGGCAATGCAGTAAAAAGTTGAGAATCATCATGAGTGCATACACCATAGTCACACATGCTAACAGGCAAACTTGGGTCAAGTCAGGTCAGATCAGTTCGTGTCACAGATATGGAGCACAGAATGGTCATTTTTCATCGCTAAATAAAAAATGGCATTTATTTCCGTAAATCACACACCACATATTTCTGTAAATTGCTCAGCCCCAGAGTATCCCTCCAACATGGCAATTATATTGCCCGTTTCAGGACAGTCAGCCCTACACACACATGAAATGCATGTAGAGCTATGAGCTTGCTGTGGTGAGATACAGGTCAAAATATAGGAATTTTTATAATATGATTTTTATATTTTAATTCTTTAAAAATCAAAATAAAATCAATGCTAGTACTAATACATGAAATGATCTGGATAGCCTAGACTCTGCTGAAAAAAAAACAATATATAATATGTGTGTGTGGCACTTACAATGACCAGAATAAATCCTTATGAATAAAGGTAGTGAAAATGCCCTAAAAACAGCTTAGGGTTCTAAGGGTTAAGTCACATCTGACTGATCTGATATATATAATTATTCTAAAGTTTCACTTGAACGTTCCCTATTGTGGCTTGTGGGGTAGAATCTAACTTGTTGACACGTTTAACATTACTGTTGTTTACTACTTTATGTAAATCACATGACTATAATAAACTGTAACTTATTGAGAGCTAAGGTAATTCTGATTCAGACTGCCAAGTAGCTGCTAACATCCAAACAGTGTGATGAATGGCCAATGTTGGTGAGTCTGGTAGTGCAATTGGAAATTGTGCATAGACAGGCTTAAAAGGCTTGGGTAGTTCTGTCTGACCTCTTCCCAGAGGGCAGTAGATCAAACAGAAACTATTGTACTTTAATGTCGTCTGTAAGCTCCAAAGATCGTGGCAAGACAATTGAATTAATTGTGGACTTCTTGCCGGGCAATGATGAGTAACTTAAAGGTCCAGTATGTAGGAAATAATGGAAAATAAACTAACCATTCCAAAAATGATCACTTGGCAGAGAGTAAGGAAACACGATGAATTGAAGCAATGGCTTATTTGACAACATTTCTCTAACCCGTAAAACACATGATACCCAGGGGACAAAACACCCGTTTTTTAGGAAATCAGACATGGGCTGCTGTAAAAGGTTGTCATATAAAAATGAAATCTATGATGTCTGAGGATCACAACCTGGGTGGACAACCCGGTCAACAAGCTGCTGGAAACTTGTAGGATGTGTTTAAAGTATGCGTGTCCCCCCGCAAAAAAATGCGCGTTTGAAGCTCTTTGCAGTTCCCTATCAGGCAGCTAGCAGCCGCGATCAAATGTCATCATCCATAACTGCTTTCATATCTCTGCTATATATCATTTTAGTTTTGAAATCAACAGCCCTACCAACACAACGGGAATACAGCTTTCAAAACGATATCTTGATTGTAATGAAAGCACTATGAAATAAAGTTGTGATCGTGGTAACGCTACATTGAAAGACTTTGAACTTCTGTTGTTGCTAATTATCCATTTTTCTCCACTAGCACTAGTTCTAGCTTAGCCTGCTGCAAAGAAAATAGCTTTGATTGATCAAATAGTTTTACATATTATACTTACCAAAAAGGTGATCTTGTAAAACAGACCATGTAAAGTTAAAACAAATAAGACATCAGTCGGTTCTGTCTTTGTATCCTTGCACGTTTACTGCGAATTTAGTCCACAAACGCATCAAAAACACAATGTCTTCTTCTGCAGTGGTGCACGATTATGTTAACGCTACTTCCTGTATTGTTGGAAATCCCATGTAAAATAGGCTATTAGGCTACTTGGATTTTCATTTCACCACTAGATGGCAATAGATAACCACTTATTGCTGCTGTGGACTGCAAAGACATTGGCAGCGATAAAATATCGATAAGCTGGTGAAATCAAAGTCGAGAAATTTCATGGTAAGTGCTTTTCAGTTTTCATTATAAAACAATCTCATTTCAAGTCGCTATAATATGAACACTATAATAATGATGAATAGCTTGGGCAGTAAAAAAAATCAGATCCTCACAGAGACAATGTTTCAAGGACTTATTTTTTAAAACAGTAATAGCCGGTAACTCACCCCATGGGGGCATCGTTTCTTTCCATCCTAATTAAAATGGTCATGTTATGTGTCCTGATATCCATATCCATTGTGTTTTGCTACACAGATTGGCTAAGTGACTTAGACATAATATATGAACTCTGATATGAATTTTGAAAAAATACCTCAGGATAGTATCGGATAGCTAATGTTACCCAGTTAGCTGTAGGCTAGTCAACAGCCAATCGTATCTTATGTAAAAACCTAGGTCTTAGGGTAGCCTCCTATCAGTATTTTTTTTACATGATTGTTATGGCCTAATTGTGGACTGTAGTTGATTGACATTGTTAATCAACTGTATTTAAATATTTAAATGGTCAAATCTTCAGACCACTTAAGAAATGTGTGCGTAGCCTACTTATATACCTAGACAAATAGGCATAGGCCTACTACAATCCTGTGGCTCTTTAGATAAGAGAGTAGCATCCCCCTTCCATGCTGGTACATTACATGTGTCAATATAATTCAGTGAAATATGAAATGTGTAATTGACAAGTACAACTTTAATGAAATGTTATTTGTTGGCAAAAAAATCCCATTTATTTATGCATCCCCACCACACACACTCAGGGGGCCCAGCCCTCATGTTTTTGCTATTGATTTAGTCAACTTGTTTGAACTAGGCAAATAACTATGCTAATTTCAACTCAATTTTCAGATTTGGTTCCTGCACTATGACAAGCCAGAGGAAACGTGTGGCAGAAGTTGCCGTGTCACTGAAGCATGAGGTCAAAAGACCTTCACGCACAGACTACACCAAGTGCATTATATGTCAAAGTCAGAGCTCCATAGAGCTGCAGTTGATTCAGGCCTCAACAACAACCAATTTCATCCAAGCCATGAATGCTCGGCAAGATGAGGTATTTCTGAGATTGCGTCATGACACAATATTAGAAGACTGGTTGGAAGACAATGCACCAAGATGGCACAGGAAATGTCGAAACTTGTATTTAAATGAGAAGAGCGTTAAATATGCTGAGAGGAAACGACTGGGTGAAGCAACTGGAGGATGCAGTTCATCACAGCATGATGCTGTCAAGGTCACCAGGCAGAACAGTGGGGTATTTGATCCAAAGACGATGTGTATAATCTGCAATAAACAGTGGTTTCAAGGAAAACAGCCAATGTCTAAAGTCTCTACAAGAAAAGGCAAAAAAACTGGGGAGAAATTACATATTATTAAGACTGATTGGGCAAGGCCATGCATGATAGCAAATGATATAGCCTATCACAAATCATGCATGAACAAATTCAAGGCTCAGCGTGTTCCATCTGGAGAGTCCAAGCCAAACCCTCATGATGCTGCATTTAGTCGTCTTGTTGAAGAATTGGAGGCCCCTCTTTTCCAAGACCTGTCGGGATTCCTTCTGAAGTCACTATGTGACCACTACCGCGACATACTGAGGGAGCTTGATGTCAAAACTGCAGATGTTTACCGAACCCACACACTGAAATCAAAGTTACAGCAACACTTTGGATCACGCATATCAGTCCTTGACCAGACATGGGGTTCAGGCTTCATATGTGCATCCAGTGTTCCCCTTGGTGATGCTCTTGAGAAGTTAAGACGACTAGAGGGTAATATGGATGAGAAACACCACATCCTACAGAAAGCAGCTAAGATCATTCGAGCAGATTGTCATAAGTGCAAAAAGCAAAGTCGTGAGAGGCACTCAACCGACATATCTTTAACATCTGCAAGTCATATGGTGCCAGACTCACTATTCAACTTTACAGCTATGCTACTCCATGACCGGGTGCTCAAACTTTCTGAAGCAGGAAGAGTCACTGTTGATCAGGCAACAACAGAGAAGTCCCTCATCACCTCACAGCACATCCTGCAGAATTTCTTTGGAGTACCAACACCTTTGGGCATAGCCACTTCGTACCATATATTCAATCAGACACGCAACAAGTCGTTAATTACACTGAGCAATAGACTTGGGGTGGGGATCAGCTACGAGCGTCTGCAACGTCAGCTGACAGCAGAAGGTGAAAAGGCGATGCTGCAGGTAGAGACAGATGGTATATATATTCCTGAGGCCATGACCAAGAACCGCAGGATTCCCCATGTCTTTGCCATGGACAATTTGGATTGGAAGAAGAAGACGCTGGATGGGGGAAGTTTCCATGCCACAACAGCACTCATTGTCGAAAATAGAGAGAGTAGCAGAGTGCAGGAGGGTGTCAGACTCCCTACTTCAACAACCGATAGGAGAAAGACCCTATCAGATGTCCCTGACCAACCAGCTCCTATATGCCACATATCAACTAAAGACAGACAGAGATCCAGGTCACTTGAACACATTAAGAGCCTTGACAGTGTGATGACTTCCTCAGATGGCACAGCTGAAGACCTTTTGCTTGTGTGGCGCCTAGCAAGGATAACTACAACTTCACAATTGCTGGATTCTCCTCCAGAGGCCGAAACAGTACTGCCTGGCTTCTCTGCCTTCTGTGCGGATCTCCACCCACACAGAGTGGCCAGCACCATTGGTTATCTTCCTCTTATCCCAGCATCTCCAACTGATCCATCTGTCCTCAAAGAAGAGATGAAGCGGCTGGTCAAGACATCACATGCACTTGGGGATAAGTACACCATCATTACTGGAGATCAGGCCACTTATGAACTAGCAGTTACAATCAGAGACAAACACAGAGAAGAGTTTTGCAAGGTAGTCTTACACTTTCCACACACAAAACAAAAAAACAAAGACATCTGGTGGAAAATCTTCTGCACCTGGCAAGAGCCAAGAAGTTACTGCCCTTCTGCGTATGACACAGATCATTGCCAGTGGTGGAGAGCTCAACATTATTGACTTCATTGGCAAGCATGAGTGCAGTGACATCCCCCCATCCCTCTTCCAGGAAGATGGCAGTATGAGGACTGGTACCAAGGCGAGCTTAGTGAAGATCCTGAAAGAGGAGACCAGAGTGACCATCATTCCTGATCTGCCTCAAGGTGACAGAAAAACATCAGTTGTCATCGACGCCATGTGTGCCATACGCCACTGGTCTTTTCACAAAGGTGAAACATTTGGACACATTGCTGATAGATACAAAAAATGCTGATGAATGATGTACCTGCTGGCACTGAGATTATACACTTCTGTTGTGACCGATACAGTGGACCCAGCCTTAAGTCTGCTGAACAAAGCCGGAGGTACACACCAAAATCTGCCAAGGTATATGAAGTTAGTGAGCAATTCACAGCTCCAGATCCACAGGATTTTTTTTCAGTATCGGCCAATAAAGCAAATCTCCTTCATTTCCTCTGTGAGAGGTGGTGTGAGCATGAACAACTTGAGCCTCCTATAGGCCTGACTCGTATCTATCTGGGTGGTGGATTTAAAGAAGAGACAAAGAGCGTTGTGCTCGCAGATGGTTCTGTCAGGGATGTTCCTGCTCTTGAGTCCACACAGAAAGAGGCAGACACAAGGATAATACTCCACACTCTCTACAGTGTCCAGAATGAAGGAGTTGGCAGAGTTGTCATCCATGCCAATGATACAGACATCATTGTCATGTGCCTGTACTATGGTTCAACATACCTCAGTGATCTGCCAGAGCTGTGGGTAAGAACAACACAGAATGCCTATCTGCCCATACATGAAATGGTAGCAGCACTGGGACCTTCACTATGCTGTGCTATGCCGTTTGTCCACAGTCTTAGTGGAAGAGATACAACTAGTTATCCTTATTGCACTGGTAAGAAGTCTTGGTTCAAAAGCAGCATGAGAATGGACATACCTGCACTTGAAGAGTTTGGTCAAAACACAACTGATGACATAACAGATGACCTGCTTCACCAGGCACAAGGCCTCATCATAGATGTGTATACATCCTCAGCTGATCACTTTGAAGATTCTGATCTGGGGACACTGAGAGCATACAAGTTCTTGAACAACAAATCAACCCTCTTAAAGCTACTTCCTCCGACTGAAAACGCATTTCTCTTCCACCTTAAACGGGCAGCTCTGGCAACCATCATTGACAAGAATGCGCACATTGCCAAGCCAGAAATTCCCTCTTTCAGAAATTTTTAATGGTCTCTGGATGAGGGCCAAGCAGTTGCAGTTCCATCTACACAGCCTGCCTGGCCTGTGTCAATGGCCATGGCAATATCATGTGGTTGTGTTAAAGGTTGTCAGAAGAACTGCTCCTGTGCAAAGAGGGCAATTCCATGCTACATAGGATGCCGTTGCCAGGGGTTGGCAAGCAAATGCTGTAGGATACAACATGCTGAAACACTAGAGAGCAGCGACAGCAGCAGTGACTCCGAAAACAGCTAAACAAATTGTATAAACATTATTACAGAAATTAGATATCACCCTGAATTTTAACCTGTTCGCCTGTTTCATTAATTGTTTTTTACAAATTGCTGCTTAATGTAACCGTTTTAATCAGTAAATACTTTTAAAACTACTCCACACATGACTCCTGTGTGTTTTAGTCTTTCAACATTTAGTTGTCCATCTCACACTCCAAACACCTGGATTGAACTCCAGAGTAACCCGCCTAACCCCAATTCCTGAAATCCTTTTTTTAATTTCGATAGAATAAATAAAGCTATCCCACTTGTGAAAGAATATTAGAAATACTAGACATTGCAATACAAATAACAAATTTTGCATAAATATGCAAACTATGTAGGCCTACTGTACATATAGAAACAGAGCACTACAATTAACATCAGTTAACAGATTAACAGTAAACCTTTCTTGGATCTTATTTGATTTGATAGGCAATTATAGGCTTGAAATTGAATTCCCTCTAAATGTGTTAATGAGTCTGAAGTCTGGTTAGTGAAATGATCAAAAATATTATTTAATCTGTAAAAGTTAACTTCACATGGTATTTTGATTATTTTAACAACAACAAAGGGAAAAGAATGCTACCGAATACAATGGAATGTTCTATATCTATATATATATATATATATATATATATATATATATATATATATATATATTTGCATACCTATGAATTAAGAGGCATTGTTAACTCTTACATTCTAATTACACGTACAATCAAAGCATCAGATGAAAGCCCATCTTCCACTCTTTTGAAAGGTGTGCTCAGTTTGTTTCTAGCATAAAGTATCAGGGAGCTATGGCCCAGGATTCATGGATATAATTAAACCTTTTTAGCATGATTGGGTGATTCCGGGGAGTTAAAGCAGAATTTGAGGTAGCATTGTTTTGACCCTAATTGCAAGTTTCCAGCAGCTTGTTGACCGGGTTGTCCACCCAGGTTGTGATCCTCAGACATCATATAAAAATTAAATCTATGACAACCTTTTACAGCAGCCCATGTCTGCTAAACCCCCTTTGCCCCCAGGGTATGAAACGATTTGAATGATTAATTCTAGAATAGCGTATTAATAATGGGCTAGCGCGTCCTCCTATTTGGGTTGCCAAATTAGCAAAGGCCAACTGTCAACAGCTGTCAGTTAGTCATGAACGCCTACGAGAGGCAGGCAATTTTCCAAAATTAAAACAAGAAACAAAATAAGTGGACATCGGAGGAGCTTCCGGAGATGGTGAGATGGTCTTTGTCAAATGAAGAATATCAAGTCTGACGCAGAGCTGGCCATATTTCTCCACAACAGGTAGCCTAGGCTAAACTTCATCTGCATCGCTAACTTCAGCTAAATATGTTATGTTGGTTAGAGAGGTATTTTTTGTTTTCACTATTTCCGTAGCTGGGTCATGGTTGGAGAAACGTTAAAGCAGCTGCAGGTCAACTAACGTTAGCCAAGTCTTCATTACATCTGGCAACCCAGAAGAGGCTCACATCTGGTAGTCTTGAGAATGTTCACCAGTGTTTTGATTTTGGCCTACAGAACGTTCGGTAACAGTCCTACAAATCGCACCTTTAACTTGAATAGTAGTGTTGCATGGATGTGTATAATATCTGAATTAATGTGTATTTCTCA
This sequence comes from Alosa alosa, assembly GCF_017589495.1. Classification (NCBI taxonomy): domain Eukaryota; kingdom Metazoa; phylum Chordata; class Actinopteri; order Clupeiformes; family Clupeidae; genus Alosa; species Alosa alosa. The sequence goes on from NC_063196.1 coordinate 23,813,051, forward strand.
ATGTTATAATCTATACAACTGTATATGGGTGATTCTCCAACTACAGGCACTTTTGTGTCCTTGTGGTTGTTTTTGTGGAAAAATATACTATTTTTGTTTCAATCATGTCAATTTGCAAAGGCCAGATCACCAGCATCCTATAAAAAATTAATCATGCCTATATATTCTGATTTACTGCTCTTAGAGGGGCTTTTATCAGTGGATTTGGCTGTTTTGAGCTTGTCCCCAACCCAGACTTGTAACCTTTAACTGTTAAAATACACTAAAGACAAATTAAACCTAGATGATTCTGTACCATGTTTGTTGCAAGTAAGAGTTAAATAAACACATACCATTTAAATTTCTAATGCAAATAATATATTTATACTATTTTTTAGGGAAAACATCAGTGTCCCCAGGTTTTCTGTCATTTCCACCACACAAACTATTTCCAGTAATATATACTTTTTTACCTAAAAATGTTTATTTGTTTACCAGGGGAAAACATAGTGTTACTAAAGAGGAAGGTTGATGGCAAATATCAGAGACATATGGTGATCAGAAACTGAAGAAAAATCATTGTAACCATCACTTAATAGAGTATTTTTATTCGACATCATTTCCACCACAGCTGTAACTTTGTCAAAATATGCAAAAGAAGTGAAAAAAAAGCATAGTTGTGTGTATTCTGGATACATTGTGCCCTATCTCCAAAAGTATCTGGGCATGGCAATGGAATGTGATTATATACGGCTGAAAACTGTGAGTGTCATTTCCATCACAGTCATTTCCACCACAAAGTGAGGTCATTTCCACCACAAAGTCAGCAAGACAGTGATGAAATGTCATTTCCACCACAGTCCCCACAGTCATTTCCACCACGAAATGACCATCACAACATATGTTTTAAGGGAATAAAACATAATTCCAGGTGACATAGACTTATACTATTTTCAGAAACTATAATCCATACTTCATTATTAATAGAAAAACATGTGAGTGACTAATAATTTATGTATACTTTAAATAAAGAGTATTTTTGATTATGAAAAACATAATTCATTGTACCAAGCAACTTCAAGCAATATACATTTAGTTCACAAAGTCTTAGGATTTGTTATGTGGTATGATTAGGTAGTCAGACATGGTAACTGGTATATAATGTAACATAATGAATTATATTGTATAATCTGCAAATAAAGGACATAATTTGAGGTGTGGTGGAAATGACATTTTTCCCTTACGATTTAGAAAACTGATAAAAAATAACAATATTCCATGTCATGCAATTGTGCCCAGTATCATACTTTGTTTCAAGACATATGAGTGTATCAATGATATTGAATGTGTGTTTGGAGATAATTATTTTTCTAAAAGTTGAAAGGCCAAAAGTGGAGTTGAAGAAACACCCATATATGACTGAGTTTAAATGGAGCTAGCTGGGCATTGAACTGGGCTGAATGGACTGGGAAAAAATATATATATTTTTTAAATGACCTGAATGAACATGGATTCACTTTAAAAAATGATTTGGTGCTGGCAAGGTATTGAACTGGGCTGAATGGATTTGGAAAATATATATATATATATATATATATATTTTGGGGCGGTGGTAGTGTAGTGGTTAAGGAGCTGGGCTAGCGTGCAATAGCCTGAAAGTTGTCGGTTCAATTCCCGGCTTCCACCGTTGTGCCCTTGAGCAAGGCACTTAACCCCAAGTTGCTCCGGGGACAATGTGATCCCTTGTAATATAGCTGACATATGTAAGTCACTTTGGTCAAGAAGTGTCTACTAAATGTAATGTAAAGTAATATATATTTTTTAATGACCTGTGAACATAGATTGGCTTCAAACATGGCTTTTTTTATATGACCTTTACAACTAGTGCTGGCAAGGCATTGAACTGGGCTTCATTCAAGGATTCCAACGGTACCTCATTTATGAAAATCGGACATACGGGTCAAAAGTTACATGCACACCCCTTCATATACACAGACAGCCCAGCCCAGTCCATTAGACAGTGCCAGATGGCTTAGAACTCTGCCAGGTGCAAGCTTAAACAATTAGAGCTGTGATGTTACAATCGGAATTAGAATCCTGAACAGGAAGATATAAGCAGAGAGGGTTCAAGCGGAGCTAGTAATCAAGGATCTTTGATATAAGTAAACTTAAGAACAATAGTGGGCTTGCTCCGCAAGCCATGCTGTGGTCTTGCTGGATCAAACCCACTAATAAGTTAACACTGTTGGTTATTCAAATTTATTACACGGCTCTTCAGAGTACTGCAGAAAGTTCCATTCACATGAATGGGACTTCAACGTTCGGGCCCATGTTAAATCTATATAAAATCACCGGCAAAGTATATAAATCACCGCTGTCAATGGCAACGGGTTGATTAACGTCTTTCATATCCCTCCGCAAGAATTTTGTTCGCTTATTGCAATGGAATTTCATTGAAAAGGAAAGTAAGCTAGTAAGACGTTGCAGCATTGCTGTACAATATAATGAGATAGAGTAGATTCACTTCTGTATTGTGATATTCTGTATTGCCAACAGTCTGAAATAACAAAGGAAATCGCCATTAAGGCACTGGTATCTTACAGCAAAAGAGTTCCAATTACAGTTAAGCATTAAAGAAATACAAATATAATTTACAGTCGCATAAATTCATAGACATATTCAATCCTAAACTATGGTGCATTTCCATACTCAGAGAGATATATATATGTAACAATCTTGCAAAGTTGTCTTAGAAAGGTCTTTATTGGTTACGCACCAAAACACACGAACGCATAACATCTATGTGAGGCTGTATCTACAACACACACTAGTTAGACCCAGTTATGAACACTGTAATCAACTATAAACACGTCAGAGAGCATTGGTGTAACTTGCATGGTTAACTTCAATCTCATCAACTATCTCTATCTCTATATATATCTATATATATATATATATATATATATATATATATATATATATATAGATATATATGGGGTTGGATGTCCCCCACCAAAGCGGAGACCAAACCTACACCTTTTGTTTTGCCGCCATTTCTTTCTTTGTTTAACCCATACAAAAGTGACTAAACTTGCAATGTTTGTCAGACTAAGAAGAATTAGAACATGGAGAACTGAAGGAGAGAGGTTGATCCAGAGGCCATGGCCTCTGTGCCATGGCCTATAGACCATAGACCTTTTTACCCTCTCTGCTTGTAACAGAATAAACCTGATTCCTGAGTGTTCCTGAAGTTTGCCAGTCTAAGTTAATATTAAGTAATTATTCACCACAATTACTTTCAGATGAAATCCATCGAAATGTGAGACCAGGGAGGATGAGGGATGGGGAGTGGATGCAGTAGTCCAGCTGGACGTTGTGTGGAGGATTTCTGACTGGAACAGGTCTGGCAGGCTGCCACAAACTCCTTGACGTCAGTAGTGACACTGGGCCACCAGAAACATCTCCTGACAAACTCTAGGGTTCGTTCTGCTCCTGGATGACCTGCCAATCGGGAGCTGTGATCCCACTGTAAAACCTCAGACCGCACAGAATGGGGAACGAACAGGCAACCTGTGGGAGTATCCACTGTCGGGGGGTGCTGGACCTTGGACTTGCCGAACCTTCTCTTCTATGGCGATTCTCACTGGGGCCACAATGCAAAGGGAGGGAAGGATAGGTTCAGGATTACGGTCCTCCTCAGAGGGGTCAAACTGCCGAGAGAGTGCATCCGCCTTTGTATTCTTGGAACCTGGACAGTATGACAAAGTAAAATTAAATCTTGTAAAAAACAGTAACCATCTAGCTTGGCGGGGATTCAAGCGCTTAGCCTCCTTGACATACTCTAAGTTCTTATGATCCGTCCAGACCATGAACGGATGTGTGGCCCCCTCTAACCACTGTCTCCATTCCTCCAGTGCCAGTTTTACCGCTAGTAATTCCTGATTGCCCACATCATAATTCTGCGCCGCTCTAGAGAATCGGCGAGAGAAAAAGGCACAAGGGTGTACTTTGCCATCACCGTATGGGAATTAGTCATATTCTCGCTTAAATGTTGGAGGAAAGACTGTGGTTCGCCAAGTAAAGTTCCATGATTAACTAAAATCTGATTGAGTCTCGCCATCCACCGTGCTTTCGTCAGACGAGACTAGAGGAAATATGTTCGTCAACAACCTTTTTATTCATGACTAAGACGAGACGATGACGAAACTGCACTAATGTCCTGAAACACTGACTAAGACTCTTAAGATGCATTATTGGTGACGAAAAAAGACAAGACTAAAATGTTTTGCATGAAATAAAAACTAAGATAAAATCTCTCTTCGTTTTCCTCTACAAAATGAGAAGGCAGAATATCTAGCGGTTACGTTTTCAAAATATTCCCAACGAGTTCATGCACAGCAGCTTTCCTGTAGGCTAGTCTAAGTGCTGTTGCTGCAACCCTGTGGCGGCAACACAAAACTACATAGCACAAGAACACTGGAGATTTCTGCCAGAGTTAGCAAGCTAACTAAGCTTTATGCCACAAACCTATATTATATCTTACCACGTATGCTTGCGGACCCCTTGGGATAGCTTGCGGACCACCAGCGGTCCCCGGACCACACTTTGAGAAACACTGGTTTACGAAGATCATGACAGTGGTCCAGTCAAATCTTTTACTGTCTATGGTCAAATCCCAGCCGAGCTATAACTGTAGCTCGACTTACAGTACCTGTGCATGTAAACATACTGACTGACAAAAAATCTGAATGAGTAATTATAACAGACGAGTAGCCCTGTGGACACACAATATTGTTGGAAAATTGAGATGTGTGAAACACTATTTGACTGAAATGGTAATCAGAAATAATTTGTTATAAAAAAAGACTAAAATGTTTTGACTAAGACTAAGACCTGTAGTTTTCTTTTGACTAAAACGACGAGACTTTTAGTCGACTAAAACTTGACTAACAAAAATGATATTTGAATGACTAAATATGAAAGACTAAAACGGACATTTCGTCACAAGACTAAGACTAAGACTAAATTAAAAATAGTTGACAAAATTAACACTATTTGAGCACAGACGCAGAGGCAGAGAATTATCAGAAATGAGTCTCTTTAATCCAACAGAGGTGCGAGACAAACAGCTCAATCACACCAAAATAGTCACCAGAGCACACAGTTCACAAGAGGTTAAGTCCAAGCTTCAGGATACAGTTCAATTCACAGGTAAATATCCACAACAAAAGCAAAGTCCACTTACAATATAATCCAAATGTCCACAGAGAAGTTCAGAGAGGAAAGTCACAAGAAACTGTCCATGAGAATTAAAGCCACAATCCGAGAAAGAAGTCCAATTCCAGAGAGTAATCCAACGTAATATCCACTGAGAAGTTCAGCTACGCAGAGTCCACCTTGTGAGCTTGCTCAGGCACAAGATCATGTCGCAGCACTGCAGTCATTTTCGGCTCAGCTAAATATGCTCTGTCAATTAGTCATGTGACCACCAGGTGAATCCACTCATTAATTCACAGGTAGCTGAGAAGGCCAGGTAACAGGTTCTTGAAAATAATGTCTCCACCTAGTGGTGACTATGAGGAACTGTGTGAGGTCTGACAATACCTAGGCCTAGCCAAATTTATCCTGGCTGTAGATAAAGCAGGATATGAATTTCCCAAAATTACTGTATAATATTACAGCACTGGTATTACTACTGTACTTAGTTACATATGATCCATAAGTACTGTGATTAAAAATACGGTAGACAATTCAATACTGTATACATTACAGCACTGGTAGTACTACTGTAGTTTGCATTTACAGTATCAGGCATAGGTACTGTGATTTCATATACAGTAGGTGTACTGTAGAGTGAAATACAGCAACTTACTGGTTATTTGCTGCCAGCAAGTTGCTGTACATTTTACGTTAAACTTTTTACAGTGCAGGTGAGCAACAGCGCCTCGTCTATCACGTCACCTGAGCACGCTTAGGTTGATTATGTTTGCAACAAAAATGCTGTGGCTAGAAGGAGACAGATGGCTTCTAAGTCCCCAAATGGAAAATGCATATTATTTGAATGTGGTTTTATCACTGAAAACGATTATTTCTGAAAACTTTGGCCAAAGTTGAGATGTGGGAAAACTCATGATTTCACTTTCATCAAGGGAAAACAGCGTGTTGCATTGTGGCATGTTGTTCCCTCGTTCGTTTGAAATCTCTGATTGACCACCTGTTTGAGGGATTTAAGTACTTCATTACCCACAATCCTGAACAATCCCACAGTGATGCCTCTGATTGGTGAAAAGGCCATTATGGTAAAGTTTGAAACTTTCTCAGCGAAAATTGTTGACCAAGATGGCCGAGTCTTTTGCTGCCTATGGCGAACATTGGTACTTATCAACAAGGATTGTGGTTTATACAGTACATCATACAAACTTAGTCAGGGCCAATACACTATCAAATAGACCACTGCAAATGTTAGTTTAAACACTCAAACTTTTCAGGTAGCCGACAGGCTAACCTTTAGCATTTCCGACATTGCATGTCATTACATAATGCAGCTAACATTAGCCTACATGCTGCAACACAGGTATGAAATATATTGTTTTAGTGAGTGTCCAAAGTGGTGAAAGCCACTTTAAATCAGGTCACATTATTGACTGTTGTGTGTCCGAAAGTCAGCTTGTGGGTTTTGTTAGGGCCAGCATGAGGGACAAGACCTACAAAGTTGTGGTGAGTTTTGCAGGGAGGTTGGTAATGCTAGTTAACAGGCTACTGTAACGTTAGCCTTCATACTGTATGAGTCATATCAATCATTAACCTATAGGAATACTTCTTCCTGCATTTAATGAACATTTTGTGTAATAATTCACGGCAAGTTCATAAACTAAATATGGTGGTCCAAGAGCAGACCATGCACCGGTCCATGCATCAGCCCGACTAAGCGGTGATGGCAGTCAGGTACGAAGCACTGCACCATGTTGCTAACGTAAACGTTAACCGCTTCAACACACACACAATATAAAATACACAATGCTAAATATAAAATTCAATACCAAAACACTATTATTTACACGATTACTCCTGAAATAACTGCTATTTACTGCACATTCACTATAAAAATCGCTGTTTGGAGGAAAGGGTTTGCGAGCTGTCGCCGGTTGGAAGTTGTTCAAATAGCAATTCGCACCGGTTGTGCCTTGCTATATATACTATTCAGTGAGACGCGGTGGTTTATGGGATGAGTAGTTCCTTCGCTCGAAATGAAAATATGTACACAGCAGAGTTTCCGCTAGAAAAAAATGGTGCCGGTCAAAGTGACCGGCAGAGGTTTCGTTTTCCGGACATTTTGATGATATGCCGGTCAAATATCCTATTATCCCTTCTTAATTAGTCAAATTTAGGAAAACTGGAGACAGGCTATGTAGCTTAAAGCAGTGTTTCTCAAAGTGTGGTCCAGGGACCACTGGTGGTCCGCAAGATATCCCAAGTGGTCCGCGAGCAGACGTGGTAAAAAATAGTATAGATGAGTTGTTTGCAATATTGAACCAACTTGTATGTAAATCTAAACAGTTCTGCAACACTGCCTATGTAAGATATGCCAGTTTAAATCATATGAATCCTCTGACACAATAAGCAAAGTGCAAAGACAATAAGCAAGGTGGTTCAGTGAGTAGGCCTATTGTGTCTATTAGCTAGGTGGTCCGTGAGGTTTTTTTTACTGGTTAAGTGGTCCTTGGTCTGAAAAAGTTTGAGAAACACTGGCTTAAAGAATGACATAATCAGGCTGTATAGAATGCAACATGTTCATTAGCCCAACTTAAACATGCCTAACAAGATCTAGCCAGTATCTTTTCATGGACAGCAAGAGTCCGCTTCGTTCGTTGTTTTAAAAAGGCTACGTTGTTTATTGTTGCTGCTACCCACGTTATCTCCAGTGGTGACTGTTTAACTTACACAGATGCGCACACACAAAAATGAGCGCTCACACCTACCCTCTAATGCTATGCCTCTTTATTTGATAACAATAAATTAAGAAATGTTTCCTATTCTGGGAAATTTCTTTTCTTTTCTTTTCTTTCGGCCGCGGTTCAATGATACCGTTTAATTGTGCCAGAAATTATCCGCGGACCAGTAATCGGCTCGTCGAGGAGGCCCTAACCCTGCAGATCATAGACAGAGAACGCATAGGCCTACTGAAGCCTATGCTTTGGGTAAAGAACACCTTGCATGACCAGTGTACACGGAGAATGACAGTGTCTTGGAGCGGCCACACCCCCCGCAACTCCACTTCCAATGTCACTGATTCCGACAGATACGCCCGACACTTCTGCTTTTTATCTGGTGGTGGTCGAGTTGACCGGACATCTGAGGCTTCAGACGTTACCAATTTATCATCATCCATCGCATCTGGCCTCTGAAAAAACTTTTAAGGCTCTGCCTGGGCCTGGCCATGTTTGAACCGCCTCACTCATTTGTTCGTTGTTTAACATGGACGTTTTAAGCTTGCGCTTCCTATTTGAAATGCAGCAGGCTATGCGTGTTGTTTAATAGCTTACTTTTCAAACGGTAGAGCCTGTTCATTTAAAAACATAGCCAGAGGACGTATAATATAGGCTTACATATTAAGGCTTATTCTCAAATTCAGATTGCATTAGGGGACGGGATTATTAGCCAATTTCAATCGGACAATTTGACCGGAGAGATTTATTTTTGTCGGACATTTCATTTTTTATCCGGCCAATGTCCGGTAATGTAACATCCCCAATTTAAGTTTAATTTTAAAAGGAAAAACCTTAATGCACTTTGTAATGTCATTACTATTATTATTATTGCATTTTATGTTGCATATGCTGCCCTGTTTTCATTGTCGTCTTGAGGGACTTTTATTTTGAATGAACGACACTAGTAAGTTTCTACCGCGAGGTAAACTAGAGAAAAACCATACTGTATAAGTGAACTACACAGGCAATTTTCACCCTCCGATGAGGAATAAGTTCTTACGGTGGTTGGTTTGTTGTGGATGAGTTTAGAGACTTCAATAAAGACAATAAAGACCATCAGTTCAAGACTTCTGACTATAATTCGGTGGGGATGCTACAGTAAGAACTTAACCTACACCTGCTACATTACGCTGGCTGAAAAGGCTAATCTACGGACAGCACGGTAGCCTCAAGGACAGTGAGTTGCAGCACGTTGTGTGATTGTCAACGGAGACGGTAAGGATTTACTACAAGCAAAATGGAAGAAATTAAGGAACAGATAAATAAGCTTTACACGGAAATACAAGAAAGTAGAAGTCTACTAAACCAAGGGGATTGTGAAAGCATGTCAAGGCAGGAATTAAAAGAACAGATTGAAAGTAAGGAAAGTCAATTAGCTGACCTTCAACATGAATTGGAAAAGGATGATGATGCTAAGGGGCTAACATTACCACGTCGTTCAGAACGCACTTCCGTGCCTACAGAGAAAATGATTGAATATCAAAAGGAAGAGTTAAGTAAAAAAGAAAAACGACTGATTAGCCTGTATGAACAATGGAAAATTCAAATCAGAGCATCGAAAGAAAATTTAAAGAAAGTCAGAACAGAAACAGAATTGGCTACTATGGCAGACACCATTGAAAAAGAAATGAGTGAAATCATGAAACTTTATGAAGAAATAAGAGAGCGGGGTATTCCTTCTACTGAACTTCGACGCAAAATTGATGCATGTGAGGCTGTAACTAAAGACATTGTGAAAATAATCTTGGAACGCATATCAGAGGTAAATGGTGAATTCCATGAAGAGAATGAAAGGTGCCGCCTTCGTCAGCTACTAGAGCATGACTACGCTCACTCCATATATGGTACTAACTCTGTGTCAGGAGCTAGTCAGCACTCAGGCCATGAGCATAGCTGCTAAAAGAGCTGAAGCAGCTGCAGAGCTCACTGCAAAGGAAGCTGAATACAAAGCAATGCAAGAAGAAAGAAAGCTAAAGGAAAGAATAAGAATGATGGAGGAACAACATAGAAAGGAGCTAGACATACAGCAGTCTGAATTAGAACGCTTACAAGCAGAAAAGGACATGAAGGCTGTTAGGTGCTAGACTGGAGACCTATGACAGAGAAATCAAACAAGAAAATGTTAGTCAGCCCATAAAACAGCACAACAGACAGTTAATTTTCAATGCACCTGCAGATCACCAAAATTCTCGCATTAATATGTCACTGCCCCCTACTGATGTTTCCTATCTAGCTCAAGCAATCCAAGAGAGCATAGCCACAAATAGACTCCCAATTCCAATGCCAACAGTGTTTAGTGGTGATCCAATCCACTACATTGAATGGAGAGCCTCATTCAAGTCTCTCTTATTGACCAAAAGAGTATCTCTGCTGCCGATAAACTTTATTACTTAAAGAAATATGTCAGTGGCCCTGCTCATAAATGCCTTGAAGGCACGCTTTTTACAGAAGCGATGATGAGGCATATAGAGATGCATGGAATAGGCTCAACTAACGCTACGGGCAGCCATTTGTCATCCAACGAGCTTTCGAGACAAGCTGTCTAATTGGCGAAAAATACAGCCTAAAGATGCAGAAGGATTAAGAACATTCTCTGATTTCTTGAATGCCTGTTTACAAGCCATGCCCCATGTGAGAGGCCTAGAAATATTAAATGACTGTGACGAAAACCAAAAGCTGATTCATAAAGTCCCAGATTGGTTGGCATCCCGTTGGAATCGTCAGGTCACTATAGCCCTCATGCACGGATACGAGTTTCCCACTTTCAAGGATTTTACTGACTTTGTGTCTCTAGAAGCAGAGATAGCATGCAATCCAGTCACTTCCTTACATGCTCTTCACTCATCCAAATCATCTTATGATAAAAGAAGTACAAAGGAATCAAAGGGAAACAAAGCCGATGTGTTCAGCATCCACACTGGCATACACAATGATAACTTACTATCAAGAAATGAAAAATCGAGACCCCCATGCACGTGGTGCAACAACGACAAGCATCAACTACCCAAGTGCCCAGAGTTCATGGTAAAGCCCCTAAATGATCGACGGAAATATGTAAGAGAAAACAAGCTATGCTATGGGTGTCTGAAACCGGGTCACAACGCCAAAGAATGTCGTCACCGACACACCTGTGATGTATGCAAGGCAAGGCACCCAACCTGTCTCCATGATGAAAATTACAGAGGGCGTGAAGGTAGAGTAGGTCCAGCATCCTTTGTGAACATCGCTTCTAGCACTCCTGATAAAACCAAGACAGCCACGGCACTCAACGCCACCAGAGGTGGTCAGTCATGCAGCTCAACCATGATCGCTCCTGTGTGGGTGTCATTGGCCACAGATCCATCAAAAGAGCAACTTGTTTATGCATTATTAGACACTCAAAGTGATAGCACATTCATTGATAAGGACGTGAGCAAGGAATTACAAGCAAATACCCAACCTGTGAAGCTGAAGCTTACCACTATGCTTGGAGAGAACATGATCATGAAATGTGAAAGGATATCTGGACTCTGGACTGAGTGAGAGGCTACAATTCATGCATCCACATCAACCTTCCTCCTGCATATACAAAGGACGGTTTTCCTGGAAATCGTGAGCATATACCCACTCATGAAACCACAAAGGGATGGCCTCACTTAACATCAATTGCCGATAAGGTGCCACACCTCCTTACCTGTGATGTTGGGCTCTTAATTGGGTACAACTGTCCTAGAGCATTAACACCCAGACAGGTATTAGCAGGTAAAGACAATGAGCCCTACGCCATCCTGACAGATTTAGGATGGAGTGTGGTAGGCTGCACAACACCGAGCTTAGATGGAACAGCCACCAGTCTGTGTCACAAAGTCTCTGTGAAAGAACTCCCTCCAGTAACACCAATGGATGTGATCAGTGTTCTGGAGTCAGACTTTAAGGACATCAAAGGAGTGGACAAAACAGTCTCGCAAGAAGATCTTATTTTCCTGAGCAAACTAAAGGAAGGCATAAGGCAAAAGGATCAGGGACATTATGAGATGCCTTTACCTTTTAAGCAACGGCCACACTTACCTGATAACAAAAAAACTTGCAGAAATCAGACTCAGCCATTTACAACGTAAGTTTCACAGAGATGAGAAATATAAGAAGGACTACACAACATATATGAAGGAAATCATCGAAGAAGTGATGTGGAAGAGGTGCAGAAGATGGAATACCAGGTGAGCGATGGTACATTCCTCATCATGGCATATACCACCCTAAAAAGCCAGACAAACTGCGTGTTGTATTCGACTGTTCTGCAAAGAGTGGCGGCACTAGCCTTAATGAACATCTTCTCCCAGGGCCGGACATGATAAACAACCTTACCGGTGTCCTCCTGCGGTTCAGACGGCATCCTATAGCTCTCATGTGTGATATAGAGAAAATGTTTCATCAGTTTCACGTGCCAGAGCAAGATCGCAATTACTTACGCTTCCTGTGGTGGAGAGATGGAGACACAAGTAAACAACCACAGGATTACAGGATGAAGGTCCATCTTTTCGGTGCAGTGTCATCACCTGGCTGCGCGAATTATGGACTGAAGTATCTTGCAAATGAAAACAGAGTCTCACATCCAATAGGATCGCAATTTGTAGCAAGAGACTTCTATGTGGACGACGGAGTCACAAGCACAGACACAGTGGAAAAGGCCATTCAGTTGGCACAAGAGGCAAGGGAAATATGCGCCAAAGGAGGTCTCCGTCTCCACAAATTCGTCTCAAACAACCACGCAGTCCTACAGAGTATACCAGCATCAGAGCAGGCAACAGACGCCAAGACAAAGGATCTGACATTCTCTGACACACCACTGGAGCGAGCTCTAGGCATACATTGGAGCATAGAAAAGGACCGCCTCAGATTCAACAACACTTTGGCAAAGCAACCAGGAACACGCAGAGGTATATTAGCTACTGTTGCCTCCATATTCGACCCTCTTGGCTTCCTTTGCCATATGTCCTGATGGGGAAGAAGATCTTGCAAGAAATGTGTCGTCAAGGTGTCGGGCTGGGATGACCCCTGCCAGAACTGCTGAAGCCACGGTGGGAGAGCTGGCGACATGATTTTGCCAACCTAGAAAAAAATAGAGATAGATCGATGTTACTTACCTGTCAATTTTGGAGAAGTTATGGAAACAGAATTACACCACTTTTCGGATGCCAGCACCAGTGGATATGGGCAGTGCTCTTATCTGAGAGTCAAGAACCTGAGAGGAGAAATTCAATGCTCTCTAGTGATAGGAAAAAGCCCGTGTTTCTCCCACAAAGTTAACGACAATACCACCACTGGAATTAACAGCAGCTGTAGTTTCAGTTACGGTCAGCAACATGCTCAGAGAGGAGCTAAGTTACACTGATGTGAAAGAACACTTCTGGACAGACTCCAAGGTAGTGTTGAGCTACATAAATAATGACTCAAGACGCTTTCATACCTTTGTTGCTAACAGGGTCCAGAAGATCCGTAACAGCACAACCCCTCAGCAATGGCATTATGTACCAACGGATAAAAATCCAGCAGATGGTGCATCCCGGGGAAGAACAGTAAATGAGCTACTCAGATCCAACTGGTTCACTGGTCCCATGTTCCTCTGGGAAAGTGAAATATCCACATCAGAAGATGAAGTACCCGACCTAGCTGTAGGAGATCCAGAGATCAGAAAAGCTCAAGCACTGCAGACGTATGCACTACAGACATCAGAACCAATCAGCATTGCAGACCGTCAATATAAGTTCTCAGAATGGTCCCGAGCCGTCAAAGCTGTGGCCCGCCTTGTGCGACGGGCTAGGAAAATCAAGTCAAATGCTCCCTCCACCGTGAGTGAGCAGAAAAGTGCTGAATGTGTCATAATCAGAGATGTGCAAAATCAAGCATATGAAAAGGAGATCAAACAGTTAAAGACGGGAAATCAATTAACAAAAAACAACAAACTGTACCATCTTGACATGTTTATAGACACGGACAACATCCTGAAGGTGGGAGGAAGACTACACCATTCATCCCTTACAGACTCACTTAAGCACCCCATTGTCATTCCCAAAGAGCATCATGTGACCAAGTTGATCATAGCACACAACCATGAAAAGACCAAGCACCAGGGCAAAGGCTTTACTGCAAATGAAATCAGATCCAATGGATATTGGATCCCCGGTATGAGCCGAGCAGTTTTTTCATTCATTCGCCAGTGTGTAATCTGTCGCAAACTCAGGAGACCTCCAGAGGGCCAAAGGATGAGTGACTTACCTACAGAACGCATAGAGCCCTCCCCTCCATTCACTTATTGTGGTATGGACTGCTTTGGTCCCTTCATCACTACAGAGGGAAGGAAACAGCATAAACGATATGGCCTGCTACTTACCTGCTTTTGTTCACGGGCCATCCACCTAGAGATGCTGGAGGATATGTCCACCGATGCCTTCATAAACAGCTTACGATGCTTCATTGCTATCAGAGGTGCTGTCCACAAATCCAGTGTGATCAAGGCACAAATTTTGTTGGCGCCAAGAATGAATTTAAGGTAGCTCTGCAAGAGCTTGATACTAACAGACTAAGTTCATTCCTGTCACACAGGCAGTGTGACTTCGTCATGAACGCGCCCCACTCCAGCCATGCAGGTGGTGTCTGGGAGCGCCAGATCAAAACGGTCAGGAGCGTCCTGAACTCCACACTGTCACTTTCTCACAACAGACTCAATGACTCTTCACTAAGAACTCTACTGTATGAAGCCATGGCCATAGTTAACAGTAGAACCCTCACTGTGGATAATTTACTTAGTCCCGACAGCCTGGAACCCCTCACCCCCAATCATCTCATCCAAATGAAGTCCAGCCCAGCCCTGCCTCCGCCTGGTATGTTCCCCAGAGAAGACCTGTACGGAGCAAAGAGATGGCGACGGGTGCAATATCTCGCGGAGCAGTTTTGGTGCCGCTGGAAAAGAGAGTATCTACACAGCATAATGGCAAGACAGAAATGGCACTTTCAAGGAGAAATCTACAAGTGGGTGATGTTGTTATGGACATTGATGAAATGTCACCTAGATGTGAGTGGAGACTTGCAAGAGTCATAGAGACTGTCAAGGGTAAGGATGGACTTATAAGAAGAGCAAAAATCTCAGTAGGAGATAAGAGACTGAACAAAAAGGGTGAGCGCACCTACAAACTTTCCATACTGGAGCGTCCAGTGCAGAAGTTAGTTTTGTTGTTAGAGGCTTCTTAAGCCCTTGAGTTTAGTGTAATACTGTCATTCCTTCTGTGAAATTATTCATTGTTCATGTTGTTTAATGAAACATTCATAATTTGGTGGGAGTGTAACATCCCCAATTTAAGTTTAATTTTAAAAGGAAAAACCTTAATGCACTTTGTAATGTCATTACTATTATTATTATTGCATTTTATGTTGCATATGCTGCCCTGTTTTCATTGTCGTCTTGAGGGACTTTTATTTTGAATGAACGACACTAGTAAGTTTCTACCGCGAGGTAAACTAGAGAAAAACCATACTGTATAAGTGAACTACACAGGCAATTAGCACCCTCCGATGAGGAATAAGTTCTTACGGTGGTTGGTTTGTTGTGGATGAGTTTAGAGACTTCAATAAAGACAAAGACCATCAGTTCAAGACTTCTGACTATAATTCGGTGGGGATGCTACAGGTAATTACCGGACAACGGAAACCCTGGTAGTCTTGTACCTTTGACTTTCTTTGGATTTTCTCTTCATTTTTTCACTCGAAATGATATGTTGTATGCTTATGAGTTACGCCGTAGCAGGTTAGCCTAAGACATACTCTAAAACTCTTTAGATACGGATTTTTCCAAGACGTCAATGGGAGACATGAATGGGAAACTTACTTCCGGCACCTAAGCTCTCTCGGAGGAGGGACGGGACTGTGATGCTCTATATCAGTGTTCAACAGAATTATTTTTAAAAAACGGAGGGGATAGGCTATCAGTTTTTTCCTAATAGCCTACCCTACTACTTATCTCTTAGATTTCGCTAATGAGTGTTGTAGGAGATATTGACGGCACAATAACTTTTACATAAGACCAGAAAACAATGTTAAGGCATTTGTGGAGAAGAAGGATGGTTTGTATGGAGTGAGGATTGTCTCAAAATGATTTAAATATATATAAAAGGATATATATACATATACATACATTTATAAATATCCAAATACAAAATACAAATATAAAAATGGGACATACAAATAAATAAACAAATTTATATAAATAAACGTATCTTTGTAAATATATTTTCGAGATTTGAAAATAAATATGCTTGACTTTGTATGTGGAATCTGCATTTGTGAATCTCCTTTTTGCTTTTATGTCGATGACGTAATTTTGAGACATTCCTACTGCACACCAAGATCCACAAATAAATACCACTAGATTTGAATGCGAAGACACCCTCCACTGAACAACCAGCAGATGGCAGTGTTGTACAACATGTCTGTTATCAACTGATAGCAACTGAATCTTTCTGACGCTGTTTTTCCTAGTTCAGTTCAGTCAAGTGGTCTATGACTAGCAGGATTAACGACATGGAAGACACTAGATTAAATGGAGGGGTAAGTAATAACAACTAGCCAGAACGATTTATTATCGGTTTCGATGTGTAGTGCCATTTTTAATTTCATAGACTGTATAAATAAGTCCATTTAGCAATATTGACATTAATGGCAGTCTGTCAGATAGCGATCTCAGCTAAGCTGGCTCTCACGCTACGCTAACCTAGAAGCTATGTTAACATCTGTAATGTAAGATCTGCAACATCTGTAAAACAGCGAACACCTAACACAGCCTGTCACTTGAGTTGCAAGACACAATAACTTTAGGGAAAACTACATTTTATTTTAAAGGGGCCATAAATCAGATTTTAAGGAAATCTTAACTTAATGTGTTTTGTGCAGGCACCAACAAAGCTGAACAGGCACCAGCTGTTTAGCTAGCTGTTAACGTTAGCAGCTGTACACTGACTAAATGGACTTATTTACAGTCTATGAAATTAAAAACGCACTAGACATCAAAACCGATAATAAATCGCTCTGGCTAGTTGTTACTACTTACCTATCCATTTAATCCAGTGTCTTCCATGTCGTTAATCCTGCTAGTCATAGACCACTTGACTGAACTGAACTAGGGAAAACAGCGTCGGAAAGATTCAGTTGCTATCAGTTGATAACAGACATGTTGTACAACACTGCCATCTGCTGGTTGTTCAGTGGAGGGTGTCTTCGCATTCAAATCTAGTGGTATTTATTTGTGGATCTTGGTGTGCAGTAGGAATGTCTCAAAATTACGTCATCGACATAAAAGCAAAAAGGAGATTCACAAATGCAGATTCCACATACAAAGTCAAGCATATTTATTTTCAAATCTCGAAAATATATTTACAAAGACACGTTTATTTATATAAATTTGTTTATTTATATAAATTTGTTTATTTATTTGTATGTCACATTTTTATATTTGTATTTGGATATTTATAAATGTATGTATATGTATATATATCCTTTTATATATATTTAAATCATTTTGAGACAATCCTCACTCCATAGGTTTGTGTGTTCTTTCTACATCTCACGGTAAGCTATTTCATTGCTCTGATTGGTTAGACCTATCCAATTAAATGCAGAGGCATTCCTCCCCTGCTGTATCGGTTGAAACACGCCCCATAATTACGTCCTAATTGAGCAGTATCAGACTCATATTCTGACTAGAATTTGAGTATGACAACATCAGGCTAATAATATTGATAATCTTACACCAAGAGAAAGATCCAAGATATTAGCATAATATTGATAATCGTATACCAGCAACATCCAAGATATTTAATATTGATAATCTTACCATGAGCAAGATCCAAGGTATTAACTCAATGCTCCCACACACACTTTGGTCACTGCCTGTCTTCGCACCTCATCATTTAAATGACAGCTCTCAGATTCACACAGTGGTCTTTGAGTGACGTTACACATTTTTTATTGTTTGGTTCTCTGTGCTCTTTCCTTCATCACACGTCTGCCTGCATGTTTGCAGATCCGTGCAGTTTCTGTATCAATAAATATGTGTTGATTTGTGTGTGCTTGTGTGTGTGTGCCTGTGTTTGTTTGTGTGTGTGTGTGTGTGTGTGTGTTTCATGACTCATACCTTCCTCCAGCTGTTCATTGTGTGTCTGCTCTGCCAAGTCCCACTCAGGAATGACAACCAACAATTCTGCATCTCTCTCCCTCTTTCCTCTTTTTCCTTCATTTATCTCTCTCTCTCTTTCTCTCTCTCTTTCTTTCTTTCTTTCTTTCTTTGTCTGACCATCTTTTGTTCTTCACCCTCTGCTCTGAATATGTGACTCAGCCCTGCTCTTTATACACCTACATGTGTTTCTGACTAATAGGTCTAAAAAAAAAATAAAAATATGCCAAAGTGTGTGCCATTTTTGTTGTTCACTTATGACACACAGCCACAAACAGTCATGTAACACAAAGTTGATGTGTGTGCGCACCAAATTGTCTATGCAATATAGGAATGCTGACCAGAATGTTGACCACCAGAATGTGGCAATATCTACTGTGTGGGTGTGTTGGTTTCCTTCTGTCCTTCCAGGCATTCATGCGTGTGTGTGTGTGTGTGTGTGTGTGTGTACCCATCAATCCATGTCCACATGTGTGTGCGTAAATGAATTCACTCTGATACAGATGTGTTTGGTCAGGGGGTTGATATTTACTGTGGCACATTTAAACTCTCTTGATCACAGATGCTGACAGAAGGGCACTTTAACAGAGTTTCCAGTTTACATGATGGGATATTTTCACTTATGACAAAGGCATGTGCAAAACACACACACACACACACACACAACATTCTCTCTCTCTCTCTCTCTCACACACACACTTACTCACTCACACATACACACACACTTGTTTATTATGTGAAACTAAGCACAGTCGACACAGGTTAAAGGCTAACAGATTCCATCTGATTCACAACCTGATCTGCCCCATATCTCTGGTGTCTCACATGTGAAGACCGTTCCCACTAGAGAAATGAAATGAGTGAAACTATTGCATGCTACGCTGAGTTATCTTCAGGGGTTTGAAAGAAGACACCTCATGACACCTCATTTTTGTGGAAGGGGGTCACAGTATTGTACTATTTCACCTGATGATGACTAGAATGACTGATATAGGAGGGGTGGGAATGGTCTCAGATGTATAAAAGGCAGAGGATTTCAAAACAATGACCTTGCAATGAAGGATTACTGTTAACAGCTTCAGGACTTCAGGTTTTTAAATGTCATTCTTTGTCTGCGTCTCTTTCTCTTTCTCTCTCTCCGTCTATTTCTCTTTGTCTCTGCATGCGCATGTGTGTGTGTGTGTGTGAGTGAGAGAGAGAGAGAGAGTTAAAATGTGTGTGAGAATCTGTGTGAAATACAAGTATGTGCTCTTCAGGGACCTCATGTACAAATGTTGCGTACACCATCTTTCACGCTCACGGTCAGATGTGTCAAGTGTGAAATGAACGTGAGAATGTATGTTTCTCCACACCAACTTCATGTCTGCCGTACGCACATTTCCAATGTGCATCGTCAGTTGGTGACACTATGAGGCAATGCAGCGCAACACAGCCTAGTGGATCACGAGTCTAAGCCTTTATTTGCACAGAAGGTTATATTATGAAATGTGGGTTATTGAAAATGATAACACTGAGGTATAGACCTACATTTCTAAATACATGGACATGCAACATGTGCAAATGCTGCTAGGCTATGCAATACAGCATAATGACAACCCTGGTCTGCACTCTCCAGTAGCCTTTCTAGTTAGCATATTAAAATGAGAATGATTGAGGTAGGGGAGAGTGTGGAGTGTTGTGCCCGTGCATGTTACTGTAATTTCACGTTAATTGGGATGTAAAGAAAAGCTTTGTGGAAAGCTGCGTACGCACCATTTCATACATCAGAATTGTTTTGTTTGTACGCTATTTTTGTACGCTATTTTCCAGGTTTGCACATACACCGTGTTTTAGGATGAATTCCACGTAAGTCTTTGTACATGAGGCCCCATGAGCCAAAACAATGCACTCTGTTTACACTGGTATTAGGCCTACAATGATTTAATTCTATCACACTATATTAAATCAGATGCCAAACAAATGATAAACAATATTGTGATGGATGCTTCTGATGAACAACAGCAAATGTTTGTTGATGTGCGAATCCAAATGCATTTGAATGAAGTCACAGCATATTGGTTTTGTAGTGATAACACATGGAACTACTGCATATCCATGTGTGTGTGTGTGTGTGTGTGTGCGTGCGTGTGTGTGTGTGTGCGATTGCTGTGTGTGCATACTGTGCAGAACTGAAACTGCAGTGACACAGAAATTGATAGAAAAGACGACATACAAAACAAATTCTCTTTCTCTGTGTATGTGTGTCTGTGTCTCCCAAAATCTGGTCTGATTTATGGACCCTATCAGCCTGTTTATTCCTTCAGAATTACACTTCTGGCTGAGCATCCAAAATCTATTAATGCTGACTTCAATATTTCTGTGTGAGTGTTTTTGTGCATTTATCTGTTTATGTCTGTCTGTGTGTGTGTGTGTGTGTGTGTGTTTGTCTGCATGTCTTCTCCTCTTGTCTGATGACAGCTATGTACAAAAGAATTGGGTCTAGTAGAATACCAAGAAGGGTGAATTGGACTCCTGGCAATGCTGCCCAGTAATCTCAGTCACAAAACTGAGTGACTGCAAAACAGCCAATCCCGTGGTCTTACACATGACAATATGTGTGTGGCGGTGCAGTTTTAACACTGTGAAGAGCTGCCAGATAGACTGAGTTTTGGCTGAAAAGTTGTCTTTATTGTCTGAGTATAGGCTACCTGATCTGTCTGGTCAACAATATTTTGAAATAAGATGCAGAGAAACGGTCAAATTATTTATCATTCATCACACACGCACACACACACACACACACACACACACACACACACACACACACAGGAATCCCTAGGCTATAGGTTGAATCTAGAAATTTGTAAATATTTAAGTTAGTGAGCATTTCATTTTGTGCAGAGATAACCTCGATAACTGGGCCACATTATGTATTCTGCACGTTTGCATACAGTTTTTGCCCAATCACGTTTCCAATAGAATTTATAAATGATATTTGTTGCTGATGACAACGAGGAAACATTGATTATTCAAGAACTCAGTCTGCTGTTAAATTCCAATCTCTGACCTAAATCAACCTTAGACCCACGTCGGCCCAGCCCGCAAGCTTTCTCTCCCCCTCTTTCCGACGCGGATTTGCGCTGCGTCTCTTTGGCGTAGTTTGGATGCTCGGACCAAGTAGGGAAGCCCGTCACTTCTGTTCCAGCTGGAACAGTCTGCTAGAAACACTGAAGCTGCCGCTCCAAAGTCGAGACGCAAAACAAACTCTCAGCAGGTTCTCGGCAGATGGATCGCAACAAACCTTCATTTTAAAAGGTATTTTTTTTTTTTTTAGCATTTTTGTGGTTTGAACACGTTAGTTTAGTGTGCTACCACCTTTTAAAATAATGTTAATATGTAGGCCTAGGCTACAACTAAAAGTCGTGATATTAATTATCACTGTATACGAGATTAAAAAAGCAAACAAGATGTTCTATATGATTTTATTAACACCGCACTCCATTAAGGTGTTATAAAGATTGCATTTGAAAAATAGCCTCAGACCAATTGTCGTTTGTATTAATTGTATTAATTATAGGTTAATATGTGGTCTGGGCTTTTTTTCACCAACTTGATAATTTGGCTAAGCTATAGCATCTAGGCTATATTAATTTATTTAGCCTTCTAGCGCCAATTTCAAGTCGCGGTTCTGTATCCGTGTCCCTGAATGGTTCGCTCAAAGGGACGTTGGTTTAATACTCCCTCTAGTGACAAAATTATGAAACTGATGCAAAATACCCTTGTGCCCTTGTGAGAGGCCTCTGAAAACACTGATAACATGAACTTGCACCTTTTTATCATAAGGAAGCTGCAAACTGCTAGTATTCAAATCCAGTGTCCATCCATTTCTGAATAGACTTATGGTGATATCCTTGACTGTCTAATGGCTGTAAAAATGCATGCTGGACTCCAAATACATAAAATGCAGTATGAATGCTTTGTTTGTATTGAAATTTAAATGAACAATAGATTATGTGATAACACTGCTTTATTTACCCACAAAGTTGTTAACTCTCCACACTGTTTTTGTCTTTTTATAGCCTCTGGACAATCACTGCAATGATGGGCAGTCTTCAGCAGGCTCTGTTGATCTGTGTGACCATTCTGGAGCTAGGTGTGTGCGGTATTGGTAGTAACCATGGTAACTGGGGTGAAACACACACCTGGCAGCGTGCGGCAGTGCCCCTGGTGGTGGAGCGGAGGACAGTGTCCCTCAGCCCGCCTGATTTCCGTGCCACCTTGGCACAGGACACGGAAGTCGTCTGTGGCATCCAGTGCCAGCAGGGTCTCCCTGTGCCCGACCGCGCCCAGCTGGAACGGCTGCTGGCGTACGAGACCATCTACGCCAACGGCACACGGACGTTCACCGAGGTCCGACTGCAAGGCGCCGATGAGTCCCTGACCAATGCCTCGTTGTCGTGGTTACCCCGCGGACAGGCTCCCCCGCCACCAAGACGAAACAAGAGGCAGGTGTTCGGCACAGACGGCCGCTTCGTCATCTCGGACGGGCGATTCACTGCCAGCTACCCGTTCTCGGCGTCGGTCAAGCTGTCCAGCGGTTGTTCGGGTATCCTGGTGGGGCCAAGGCACGTGTTGACTGCTGCCCACTGTGTCCATGACGGCCAGGACTACCTGAAGGAGAGCAGGGGTCTGCGGGTGGGCGTTATGAGGTCTCGGTCGACACGTGACAGCGGAAAGGTGGGTCGAAGGAGAAGTCAAAGAAAGGGAGGAAGAAGAGGAAGAAAGGGAGGAGATGTAGAGACTCAAGACAGGAGAGAGGGATCAGAAAGGCAGAAGAGGAGAAGAGAGAGAAAGACAGGTAGAGGGAAGCGAAGGAGAGAGAAGGCCCGCATCCGTCGTGGGGCTGCAGTAACGTCGGCGGCAGAGACGGACCCCGACAGAGAGTT
The DNA here is from genome assembly GCF_017589495.1 of Alosa alosa. Classification (NCBI taxonomy): domain Eukaryota; kingdom Metazoa; phylum Chordata; class Actinopteri; order Clupeiformes; family Clupeidae; genus Alosa; species Alosa alosa. Next base: position 23,836,144 of record NC_063196.1, read on the forward strand.
CTTCCGCTGGACGCGCGTCAAGCAGATCCACACACCCCGTGGCTGGATGACCGACGTCACCCGCGAGCTGGCTGCCGACTACGACTACGCCCTCCTGGAGCTCCGGCGCCCCCTGGGGGCCACCCCCATGGCCCTGGGCCTGGTGTCCGAAGTGAAGGACACCGTCCCTGCCAGCCGCGTCCACTTCACCGGCTTCGACCACGACCAGCCGGGCAAGGCCGTCTACCGCTTCTGCTCGGTGGTGCAGGAGTCCAGTGACCTGCTCTACCAGTACTGCGACGCCCGCGCGGGCTCCAGCGGAGCAGGGGTGTATGTGCGCCTGCGGGACCCCAGCCAGAGAGGCCTGAACGCGGGGAAGGGGGAGGGGAAGACGAGGAGGGAGGGGAGATGGACCCGGAAGGTGATAGGCGTGTTCTCCGGGCACCAGTGGGTGGACTATGACGGCAGGCAGAAGGACTATAACGTGGCGGTGCGCATCACGCCGGCCAAGTTTGCACAGATCTGTCACTGGATACACGGCGACCCTAAACGCTGCCAGCAGACCTGAGAGAATACACTGGGTCAGAGGTCAAAAGGTCCTGAAGGAGGCTCATGTAGAGTACTGAGGGGGACGCTGACAAATGGTGCTTTGGGCTGAAAAGATAAGATGATAAAACAGATAAAAGCTCAAAATAAAGGCCTTATAAACATTAAAATATTCTGCATGTCCAGGACCAGTTATTTTTTTGATAGGCTCCTTCATCCCCTAACCACCTGAGGTTATTTTTCACACCAGAATTGTTACTGAATGAAAGCTAGGCCTAAAACGAGAAATATCAGCTGACACATATTTTGAATTTGGTGTACAATGATTGGACATTGTATATGAATGTAAGGGGGCTAGGATGGGTTGGGGCCCTTTAACCACATTGATCTCAATACAAATTTCAAGTTTTTGCCTGAAATTGCACTGTGCCTATTTACAAGGGCATTGTTCCCACCTCTTTTGGGGCCTACCATCAAATGTTGGGCCTCTATAGAAAGCTGAGAACCTCTAGTTTTCGTAGGAAACAGTCAAAATAACTGTGTGATGTACTCACACAGAGTTACAGAGGCTAGAATATAGTTTTTTTTCTTTCTGCCGGATTACAAGCATCTCTGAACTGACCACATTTCAGCCCTCTAGGTGACTTGATATCACTTAGAAACACAACTGAGCCCTAGCACCAGGTCTTGTGAAGTTGTGTGCAAAAGTAGATCAATATAGAATGAAAATATGAATGCTTTAGACTATTATTTGCCAAGGTATGCTCATGCGTTTTGTAAAATGCCTATGGAAACTCCCCATAGGACTTTTTGTTATCCAAAATATTATTTTTAATAATACTATTTTTGCATTTACTTTGTTGGTTCAATGAGTGTGTATAAGATACACTGTTCATCTGTACAACTAATACATGAATTTCTATGGATTCTTGTGAATATTTCAGTACCCAATATGCTGCATCTACTTATTGTGCTGGGGGGGGAGATTTTAAATCTCAAATTTAATTGAGACATAATAAGATTAATCTGAGAATGTAAAGCACTATAAAGATTGTAGCCTACATGAAAAAATGACACTGAAGATTTTAAATCTAAAATTCAAGTTGAAAGTTGTATTGGGATTTTTTGTTTTAGGGGGATGGTAAAAATCTGTTTCAAATGGTGTCTTTGAGTTAGCTGATAAGTATTACTATGCTATGAGACTTAAACAATGGTGTGTTTTTAATGTGTGATTTATGTTCATTCGTTTTTTGTCCAGAGTATGCTGTGTAAGTTATCAGCCAACTAATAACACACAATTGCCATGATAGTTCAGCCATGCTTATCAAGAATGAGAAATTCTATGTTACCAACGTGTGACTGTTGTACTTAAGTGCTTTCCGTCTGAATTTTCTTGGATTAAATGAAACTAAATCAAAATGTAGGCCTACAAATGGCTACTTCGACCGCCTTCCCCCTCCTCCACAATTCCAGTAGGTGGCGGTGTGGTCTGGCAAAAAGAGGTCTTATACTGCCGGAAGTACTTGGGAAGGTGTTCCTGGTGACGATTTGTTGGCGTTTGGTTTCATCGAGTGTTTTGGCCAGCTGCAAATTTCAACAACTATTTTGCTTTCAATCGTTATCTCCATCACAAGCCATGGTAAGTATTTTCTATTATGTAGAAACGGAATTGTTTATCTATTAGCTATGTGTATCCATTAGCTACGTCGTGACCAATATAAGCAGATCCATTCAGTGGGCAGTTGCGGCTTACATCTAACATTAGCATTGCTCTCTCTCAATTAGCTCGCTAGCCAGCTCTGCATTTGGCCATAGATAGTTATGCTAGGTAAATCATAGTACAGTCTTATCGATACGATCATTTATGCATACGTGGTCGGACCTAGTTATTATTTTTTCTTAAGCCCATTGTCCTGCGCTAGCACAAACTAACGCCACTGTGAAATTACTGATGATCAACCAATGAATGTTTGGAGAGCTGGTTTAGCCACGACAAGCCTTGCAATGATTTAGAGTAGACGACGTAGCGAACCAGTAAAGGTAATCTGGAGCTCATCTCGGTATGGGCTAACATTAGTTGGGATGTATTTGGACCGCCTGACATGCATACTTTCTGTGTCAATTGGTTTCTGTGTACAAGCTACCAATAGTATTGTATCAAACACGACGGCATTTCCTGCATTATTTAGCCTGGTTTTTACCATCGAAATGTCAACTTGTCTATTGTTCCTTTGGCGACTTATTAACATAACTGGTATACCGCAACTCCTGTACCTGTTACATGTATACGATTTTAAACTTAGCTAGCCTTACAAATACATATGAGAGCAGCAAAACACAATAACCGTCAACAGATGCGGATTGGTAAGCTACTCCTTTGTCACACCCAGTGTTTCCTTAAATATTATGCAAAATGATGCAATTCTGTCTTTGCAGTCTCACACCATTCTGCTCGTCCAGCCAACAAAGAGACCTGAGGGGAGGACATATGCAGACTATGAGTCCGTAAATGAATGCATGGAGGGTAAGAGAATCAGACCCAGATGAAATGTCTTTGATAACTCCCTGTCGAAATGCATAGCAGTTTTTTCCCTTCATCTAATACGTGGTTAGCCATGTGGCTGTTTTGAACTGGTAGGCCTTTAAAATCTGCAAAGATATAAAGGCTTTTTCAAGCTGAGAAAGGACGTACAGTTGCATGTGTACGTTTTGAAATGCAGCTCACCATCTGTTGGTTGTCACTATGCACAAATTCATCTCAGGTGTGTGTAAGATGTACGAGGAGCATTTAAAAATGCAGCTCTCTCACCATCTGTTTGTTCTCACACTACACAAATTCATACACACAGGTGTGTGTAAGATGTACGAGGAACATTTGAAAAGGATGAACCCCAACAGTCCGTCCATCACCTATGACATCAGCCAGCTCTTTGACTTTGTGGATGACCTGGCAGATCTAAGCTGTCTCGTGTAAGTAGACTCTTCCATCTGACATTTGACCCCTGAGGATTACTTACACATTACAGCAATCATATCCTTTTCACATTGTCTGCCAGGCATGTATGCATGTACTCAAAATTCTGGTAGGTTTAGAATGTGCAGCTTTACTCATTAAATGTATGGTCTGTTGCTTGTGAAACATTTAAAATTGTTGATACGTTTTAGCTTTACCTTTGAGTATTGCATGCTGATTGTGAGATTATGTCTCAATTCAAAATAACTTCTCATAATGTTCCCAACCACAGTAATATTTCACATGAATTACTGTATGGATCTAGCCTGACAAGCCAGACCCACATTAAAATGTATGGTCTGGGCACTCACCGTTTGCAGTGCTCAGTCCGAGGGGCGGGATAATCGGTTGTCTTTCAGATTCCCTCCGCACGCAATAGGACAGCGCTATGAGTCCCATGCGTTTTCCCACCAGCGGAGCTAGCTGGCTAGTTCAAACTTTTGCCAACTTAAAAAAAGCTTAACTCGTGTCACACTGTTGGCCAACAGCAACATTCATCTTCTTTGTTTTCAAGTAGCAGGGAATTCAAGCCAAACCGTTGCAACTCTGCCATCAATCATTATGTTAAGCCCGCCTAACCACTCTATACACGATTTGATTGGCCTGATGGAAGTTACATTTTTCGAGCTCACAAGCCAACGGAGAGTTTCTAGACTAGCCCTGGAAGCAAATGTAATTTGCTGCCGCTAGGGTGCGTCTAGATTTCTAGGCTAGTATGGATCAGCATAGTTCAAAACAAAGGACATGTAAAGAATTACAGCTCGGGTCATCAGATATGAACCAGTATGGTCCCATGATTGCTGGCTTTAACCGCCTGTTCCACTTGTCCCTGCAGCTATCGTGCAGACACACAGACCTACCAGCCCTACAACAAAGACTGGATCAAAGAGAAGATCTATGTTCTCCTCAGACGCCAAGCTCAGCAGGCTGGGAAGTAGGACCGACAGAGGAGTGTGTGTGTGTGTGTGTGTGTGCGCATGTGTGTGTTTGTGTGTGTGGTGTGAAAAAGGCGTTTGATATGAGATTTTTTGGAGAAGGGATATGTGTGGACGGAATGGCTAAGGCGCTGGAGAGGAGAGAGGGGAAAAAATGCACCCTTCTGTGTGTCATCATTTTTTGTTAAGTTCTCCAGTTATGCTTTCACCCCTTGCTTTGTTTTTCCTTGATTGTACCTTCCCTCTAATTTATCATTAGTGACCACTACCTTGGTAGATGCTGACTTTGGTAGGGCTATGCAGGATCTGTGTCAGATCGCTGCTAGATACCTTTTGAATTCAGCCTTTCAGGGGGAGAAAAGCTACCATTGTTATGTCTCCTTGCTCTTTATTTAACATCATTTGATGTGGCATTACATCCCTTGTGGGTCCCTTAAACACCTATCTGGGCTCTTTATCCGCCTATCTCCTTGGCTGAAGGCCACAAGTCAGTTCCCCTGGCATGGCTGTCCAAGTTTCGTTCGGTTGTTTTCCGCCTTCCTCTCTCAGGGGTTTGCCCAGTCTGTGTTCATGTTGTCCTGGCAGACCATCAGATAGCTGACAGTGTTAATGTAACAACATAAATGCTAATTGCGAAGGAAGTTCGATATGCTGAGGGGAAGTAACCCTTATTAGCAAGACTTTCTGTGCCAGTGGCAGTTTAATATAGTAATTGTTAGAAGAAAAAACAACATGGAACCAATGAAATGTTTTAATATAAACATTTATATCTCCAAACATCAAGGACAAGGAGGGATAGGAATTGTTTGTCAAAGAATCACTGCCACTACAACTTTGTTCCAGACAGTATTTTATGTCTGTTACATGAAGAGTTGGATTTTGTTCTATCTTTATATATTTCTTAGCTCATACACTGTATTATGAAGTGTTTCAGTGTTTTTTCTGTTTTGTTTTTTTTACTAGAAAAGGATGAATGTAAAATGTGACAAAATCTGAAACTTAAGCATGCCTGTTGATTTCTGTTTTGTTTTAAAAAAAAACATATTAATATGGATATGATTGACATCTTATATTTTTAGTCTTTTTTTAAGTGATCTTCAACAACAGATTTGACCACAGGAAAATAAATAAAGAAAGAAACAGTCCTTGCATTACAGACATTTGTTGAGAGGCTCATATGCTATGTTATTCTACCCTTGAGCGCTATAGGTTAGATGTATTTACTGAAAAGAACCCAGTTTTGTGAAATAATGAGTTTTGGACCACTGGCTCTTTCTAGTCAGAATATTTATTCCTTTTGTTCATCCCAAGATTCAGTTCCATTTTCTCAGTTGGGTCCTGTAACTGGTAATCTCTTTGGAATTTTGGTGAAAAGAAAACCATTACAGGACTTTGTAACAACCGTTTCACTCTGTTGGATCCAAGATAGTGTCAAATACCAGTTTTTTTTTTTACATATGTGTTTCGTATATGACATGAATTATTTGCCTTCAATCCAGTTTGATTTATTGTGAAACCATTCATTAAAAAAATAATAAAATTCTCTTGTCAGAATGTGTGTTACTGTCACAATTTTTGTTGAATGTTGAAGATAAAATATTATTGGTAAAATGTTGAGGATTACATTACAAAGGAAGTGTGTGTGTGTAGTCTTGTATTTATTAAAATGAATGGACAAAATGTTGTCCTCAGTCATGGTGCATCATTATTATGATGCTGTACTGTTTTTCAAAGAATTATTCGTATTATGTACTGTTCCTTTAAATTGTGGCGGGCTGCCCTGTGGTTGCTGCTCAGGAAACCCCGTACTGGCTTTCTGAGGGGACCCAAGATGGCTGAAAACTCACAGTGGGGCTAGTGTTTATTCAAGTAAGATGCTGCAACCCTTTGGCAAAACAGAGGTAGTATATGGAATATAGCGATCCGGAAACATAAACTAATACATCGGTTCGATCCATTATATCTTGAAATGTCTATATATTGATAAGGAGACAGGCTGGTCCCCCCGCGGCCCATAGCCAGAACATGGCGGAACACTTGGGCAAAATATAGCAAGCTAGCTAGCCTGCTAGCTTATTATGAAAACATTGCTTTAAATGCGACTTTGTCTACTCGTATAAGGGCCGAAGGTATTCCGATTGGGGAAGTAGTGCTATCGCTTTGTTGTTTTGTTTTTTTGAAGACGACTGGACATTACACATTTTAGAATGTTAAGCGCTGACAGATAGCTCATTAGCTAACTTGCTAGGCTAGTTAGCTAGCAGGCTATAACGTTAACGTTATTGGTGGCAGCTGCAGCAAACTGAAGTGAAAGGGCATCTGATTTTCCCCCTGTCGCACTCCGAATGTGTCCGGTCTGAAACTTTGACTAACTATAATTAACAACATCCACGATATCAACGTTTTACGCTGACCAGCGAATGTGTGGGTGCAGTCATAAACAGGTTTATCTTAATTGAAGGAGAATGCTTCTGAAGTGCCACAAGACAACTATCGCTCCCACTGTACTAACCAGCAACAGTAGCTAACGTTAACAATTGTCACTACAAGACATAAGTTAAGGTGCAATCTTGCTTGTTGCATAGCTCAAACATTTGGCTCACTGGTGTGCAAACATTTATTTTGATAAGTGTTGCAATATTAACACCGTTGGCTTGCCACGATCACCATCATCTGGCTTTGTTTCTTCTCCATAAAGCTCAGTTGCAACACTGTATCAATATACACCGTTAGGTGACCAACAAAGTGGTCTTCTGGTTAGTTACCATTAGCTAGCTAAGGGACGTTAGCGTCTTTGAGGGAAACTCATTGGTAAAGACACTCAAGTGGCGCCGGGGAGGGAAAGTGCGGCCGAGTAAACTTCGCCACCGGTGAAGTGACCACCGTTGTAATATTGGAATCAGCTAGGACGTCTGCAAGAATGACGGACACACGGCGGCGGGTAAAAGTCTACACTCTCAACGAGGACCGACAGTGGGACGACCGGGGAACAGGACACGTTTCCTCGGGCTACGTCGAGAGGCTGAAAGGCATGTCTTTGCTGGTGCGCGCCGAAAGCGACGGTAAGCATCGCTTTCCAGGAAACTGCTAACATTAATTTGAAACGTATAGTTTTCGGGGAAAGGGAATTACAAAAACGTAGTTTGGCGTGTATTTAGTTACTAACTCTGGGTGAGAACAGCCAACCATCATTAGGCTATTTTGTGTCAGGTCAAACAGAAAGACCTGGTTGTTGAATATTTGTATGCATAGTAACGTTAACATGTTATATGAACTTTGATGAGTCCTGTAAGATTACTGAAAACAGTGTAGTCTCTGTGGCTGAGAGTTATCTCCGGTCAACCCATCTGCTGCACAGTAATTGTCAACACCTACTTCTTATGTAACTGTCCAGCCCTGTGAACACTCTTACCACAGTGGAGTCGAGACAGCCAGATCTGGAGACAGACCCCGAGTATTTAAGAGAAAAAATGTTATGGACCAAGATATTTGGCATCAATTATGTTTTGTGCAGCTGCATTGATCGCTTGTTTGTTTGTATACCAGGAATGATTATGTATTTATTTATTTTTTTAAATTTAATTACTGTGCAGGATCACTACTGCTGGAGTCCAAAATCAACCCAAACACAGCCTACCAGAAACAGCAGGTGAGTATTAGCAGGTGGCCTCAAGGGAGGGGAAGTGATGTGTAGGGCTGCAACTAACTATTATTTTCATAGATACATAATCTGTCAATTATTTTCTTGATTAATGGTTTAGTGTGTTCAATAAAATGGTGAAACATGTTGATCAGTCTTTCCCAAAGCCCAAGATTATGTCCTCAAAGGCCTTGTTCTGTCCACATGCCAAAGATATTTAGTTTACTGTAAAAGAGGAGTGAGAGAAAGTAAGCTACCTGCAGATGAGCTAAAATAGTTAAAGTTAAGCACATTACTAACTTGAGCATCATGAGACCGATTATTGGCCTTGAACTATGTAAAGTGCTTTAGGGGGTGCTGGGTGAATTGCTCTATATAAAATTGAATTTAATTAATCATGGTATGTTCAGTTTGACAGACAGGACCTGCTGGTTATGCAGAGTTAACTGTCCACTCCAGTGTAGTGGCTTAAATCCTAAGGTGCTGCTGCCTAACTTAATCCTCATTTCACCCAAGTTTTTTTTCATGTACTTTTAATTTCAACAAAACACACTTCACAAACACACTTTTCCCTTTTATGTCATAGGACACATTGATTGTCTGGTCGGAAGCTGAGAACTATGACTTGGCACTCAGTTTTCAGGAGAAGGCCGGGTGTGATGAGATCTGGGAAAAAATATGCCAGGTGACTATATTTCCCACAGTGCTTTGATTTCTCTCTGTCTGTTATTGCCTTGCCTCTATGATCGCGACCTATGTTCCTCATGGCTTAGTTTGACTTTGTCTGGGGTGTCGGGTAGCTGGAAAAAGCCCCTAACGGTCCACTGTCAGTTATGGTTGGTAGTGGGGTGGGTGTGTGTGTGTGTGTGTGTGTGTGTGTCTGTCTGTCTGTCTTTTGCACCTTTGCAGGTCGTGGCAATGCTCTACTCTAAAGCACAAAAGACTTCACTGTAAACACTCGGGTGTGTCTGTTTCTGTGTTTATGTTGCATTTCTTTCTTTCTGTATGAGTGTGACTGTTGAGTCTAGCTGTGTGTTTGTATTTGGTGCGTGAAAAGCATTGGGTAATTCAGTCATAATTATGTAATGTGTTGTTTCTTTCCCTACGCATGTTGCCGTATGATTATCATTGTTTGACACTCTTTTTTTCTATGTTTGTGTTTGTGTGTGTGTGTGTGCAGGTCCAGGGCAAAGACCCGTCGGTGGATATCACGCAGGAGCTGATCGACGAGTCTGAGGAGGAGCGTTTTGACGACATGTCGTCCCCGGGCTTGGAGCTGCCGCCGTGCGAGCTCTCGCGCCTGGAGGAGGTGGCTGAGCTGGTGGCGTCGTCACTTCCGTCGCCGCTGCGCCGCGAGAAACTGGCCCTGGCGCTGGAGAACGAGGGATACATCCGGAAGCTTCTGGAGCTTTTCCGCCAGTGCGAAGCGCAGGGCAACCGCGAAGCGCTACACCAGCTGTACGACGTGGTCAAGGGCATCTTCCTGCTCAACCGCACGGCGCTCTTCGAGGTAGGAATCGGAAATAATGCATTGTCCGTCATGCACCCTAAAGTTCCATATTACATCGTCCATGATGCATCATAAATCGTCCTATTGTATTGTTCATGATATACTGTAAAGTGCCATACGGTATTGTCCATGGTTGTCTTTATGGTAGGGATGTACCACATTGCATATGGTCCATGATGTGCCATAAAGTGCCATATTGTATCCTATCGGAACTCCCCCTATTACCGCCGGTCCCGTATTTCCGCCGTCTTGCGTGTATGTGTCACTTAATATCCATTTGTATACAAACCAAGACGGCGGATTCCTAAAGAAACGCAAGCACCCACACCACACAGTAGGTGTACCTAAATTAGCTATGTACCAAAAATGACATTTTAGCGTGACTCTAAGAGCTGGAAACAGTGTTGTAAGGCTGCGTGCACACATCCACTTGGAGCTCCAGTGGAATTTTAATTTCATGACGAGAATTCTCGGTCTAACCGTTCATGTGCCGTTGAAACGGCATAAATAGGCGACCCATCAGGCCAGCACTATAACTCCGAGCGTGGTAAACAAAATTGGATATTTCGGGGAGTAAATGCTCCCGTTAAGAACCAAACCAGATTTTGTTCAAATCTACACACCTATGGCTACTGAAAAATGTAAGGTTCATTTAGCAAATGTTATTTTGAAGTGTTAAAAAACATCGTTGTTTTAGAATTTCCGAACAAAAGTGGTGATAATTGGGGGTGTTACGATACATGATCTAGTAAATTATGCTCGCATTTTCACAGGAATCTTAGCCATTTGTTAATCATATTTTTTGGTTCCCTAGACTATGGTGCTGTAGCCTGGCTAACGGCAAACCTCATCTCATTGAGATGGGGTCTGGGAACTACATGTACATTTTCTCGTATTTGAAACATGGTTTACGAATGCCCAGAGCTGTTTATTGGGCGCTACGAATGTATATCAAATGCGTCTGTACGTAGCTTCAGTGTGTCGACCGCTTGCTGTCCCCCCTCCGTTCTGTGATTGGTTCCTTCGTTGAGGTGAAAATGAAGTACATGGAATCCAGGCTGCCTAGCAGCCTGAATAAAATCGCGCGCGTAAGGCAGCATGGGAAAACCCAGGCTAGTGCTGCTGTGATGTCCAGTAAAAAAGATAGTGTTGACTGGATGTAGGGTTGTACGGGATGCTATGTTCAGATTGTCGTTTTGGGGAAAAATATTGAAGTACTGTGTCTGAAGTCTAAATGGTGCATCCCTGCATCCAGGTCATGTTCTCGGAGGAATGCATCATGGACGTGATTGGATGCCTGGAGTTCGACCCGGCTCTGCCTCAGCCGCGGCGCCACCGCGAGTTCCTGACAGGCACGGCGCGCTTCAAGGAGGTCATCCCCATCTCGGACCCGGAGCTGCGGCAGAAGATCCACCAGACGTTCCGCGTGCAGTACATCCAGGACATGGTTCTGCCCACGCCGTCCGTGTTCGAGGAGAACATGCTCTCCACGCTGCACTCCTTCATCTTCTTCAACAAGGTGGAGATCGTGGGCATGCTGCAGGTGAGGAGGAGCGGATACCACACACACACACACACACATGCACACACACACACACACACACACACATGCACACACACATACACACACACACACACACACACACATACACACACATGCACACATGCACACACACATATACACACATACACACGCACACACACATACACACACACACATATACACACACACGCACACACACATACACACACGCACACACACACACACACATATACACACGTGCACATACACACATGCACACACACATATACACGCGCACACAAACACAGACATGCAT